>NW_022157276.1:0-71443 GCF_007821495.1 Lachnellula hyalina
GGGTTTGGTGGTGGGCATGAGAGGAGGAGGGTTGCTGGGTTTTTCGACGGGGTGGGGTGGGTTTGGAGGGGCTGGATCCGTAGGGGTCTCTAGAGATGCCATGACTGGTTTTGGTGTTGTGGAATCGAGATGCGAGAGAGTTTCTTTTTTTTTTTGGTAGTCGAGGTTGAGGATTCGATGGTTGGATGGTTTCCTTTATATGAGATTACAGTCAAGGTAGCAGCAGGATGGATATCTAAACTTATATGATTTCTATAATTTTGGTGAATGTCGAATGTTGAGTCCAAATGCTAATGACTAGCCCTGAATCACTTAGGGGTTTCTCGCTACCAGATCTCGCTTGAGTTTGGACCCCCCTTTCCCCTTTTCGTCGCGCTAGACCAATTAACTGTCTAGTAATAACTAAAGACTGGACTGTCGATATTTTGATCATCGAATCAGAACATCATTCTTTAAACATCCAGTCTGGGACTATGGGAAGGTTTTTATATTTACTCCTGGTATACGGATTTCTTTCCTCACAACTAAGATTGAATTAAACGTGTAATTAAACAGGCGAGTTGCGAACCTAAAAGAAATCTTGGATTTATATATATTCAAATCACAATTAACATGGTACCTACCTTTAGTACTAAGGAAGTAAGTCGTGCGCTCTGAGCTTTAAGAACCGGACTTATAGGGAGGCAACGGTTCTATTAGTCGGGCCCTAAACAGACTAAATACCTAACGTACCACTCACTCCTAAAGCTCTACATTTTCCAGTCGGAAAAAAAGAAATGAAGAATATCTTGGTGCTGCGATTAGAGATGTGTGTTTTGTCTTCTTTAATCTTTTAGTATAGTAAATCGATGCACTTGTATTTATCATAGATTCAAGCTATATATATACCCTGGAAAGTGATATTAATATTATAGGAAGATATAATCAAGATAGTAGGACCCTTTTATAAATTCTATTACTCATCCTTCTCACGAAACTCAAATGCTTTCCCCCTGTATATGATATCTCACAAACTTCGTCCGTGTAACCACTGCTCCATTAGCGCCGTTTCGTTCCATATGCCTGAATGATATTTTTATACCTTTCCCCAGAATTCACCTTCTCGCCTTCCTGGAACAGTGCATGTATATCTTATCTTCATCTGAACTCTTGGCTTTTTGCCGAAACCTTATTTCACCATCGGGTTCGATGCGATGTGCAACAAAAAAAGTTAAATATGGTCCGTATGAGGGTATGTGTGAAATATGGTCAGCGGTGGGTGGAGACGAGTGGGTTGTTGGCGTGTTGAAAGGGGGGTGGATTTTGCTTAGTTAAGCCGAGGGCGGGGCCTGGGGTGACTTCTTCTGGATATATTGAATTTGGATTTTGAAGATGCAATTGCGGGTTTAGTGTAATGGGGAAGATGAGTCAGCATATTGAGGAGGCCCCTGCCTCTATATAAGTCTTTCCATCGAAGGCATCTAACAGATAACAAGAATAGACACCTCTCCTTTGAAGAGCCTTCTTTGACCACACTTAATACAATTATGCCTACGTGAACTATACGACACACCGCTATATATTGGGGATGCGGTATACTCCATGTTAGCGCCCTTACATTAGTTGCCTGTTGTTCAGTGATGCAAGCGGTAGAGACTGACCTTTAGGTGTGGGTTTCGGGTCATTTTGATAGGGTGAAGTGCCTTGATGATGGATAAGGGAGGAACGGGAAGGGGTTGGATGGGCTGTCGCTTAAAGCTGTATGAGCTGACAATGCTAAGATGTGTTATGCCACGAGAATTTATTTGCGCTTTGAAGACCCAGCTTAAGCCAATATTGCGCCATCTTTATTCACAATCTTCCTTCCACTTCCACTTCCACTTCCACTTCCACTCCCACCCTTCACTGTCGCCGCTATAACAAGCCCGTCCCCATCCCAAGCAAAGTCCACCACTCCACCACCCCTAATCCTCAACCCCTTCACACTCCCGTTTCCCCACGCACTCGGTATTGCCGGCCCCAGCACCACCTCCTCCTTCCCCGGTAAATCCACCACAAGCATCGCCACCACCGCACCCACAAACCCAAAATTCGCATCGATTTGAAACGGCTTGCTTTTCCCACTATACATACTCAGCCCGTTTCCGGCCAAGTTCTCCGCGATGGTAAAACGAAGCTCGTAATAAGCTTCCGAGGTGTTGTTAAGCAGAGCCCAGCAAGCAGACCGCCATACTTTTTCCCATCCCGCGTTTGCGTCGGCGCCGAGACCGGGACCGCGGTTGATGAGGGACGATGAGATTGCGGATTGGATGCTGGTGTTGGTGTAGCCGGAGAGGAGGGAGGAGATGCTGTGGCCGGGGTACCAGCCGTAGAGGTGGGAGAGGTGGCGGTGTGTATCGTTGGGGACGTCGTAGCCGTAGGTGTCGGGGAGTTTCCATTCTTTGACTGTGCCGAAGGTGGAGATGTGGAGGCCTGTATCGAGAGTTTCGAGGGCAGTGGTGAGGGAAGTTGAGAGGGTTTGGTCGGAAGATGTAGGGGAAGGAAGGTAGGAGATGAGAGTAATGGTATTGGTGAAGAGTTGGTGGATTAGTTGTTGGTAGTGTGTGCAGCCAAAGGTCTGTATTTAAAGGGTGTTTAGTATCAATTATCTTGAAACAGGAGCAACTTACCGTAGGGCCATGTTCAGGGGAATTGCAAGGGTTCACGACCAATGTCCCGTCATTGAAGAATTTGTCTTCCTGAAGTTGAGAAAGCCAGAACTCTGCGACCCCACTGATGAGCGGATATGCTTGGTCTTCTAGCCACGTAGCATTTTGAGAGTAAGTAAAATGATCATAAACATGTTGCATCATCCATGCCATCTCCACTGGAATATTGGCCCATGAAGCTGTATCTCCCATAGCCGTATACCCAAAAATATTTATGAAGCTGTGACCAACCCAGCCGGGAGCGCCATATAATAGTTTAGCTGTATTCGTGCCTTGCGGTATCCAAGTATCTTGCATAAAATCCCAAAGCGGGGACTGAATGTTGCCTAGTCCGGTTGCATCGACCCCCCAATGATTCATTTGAATGTTTATATCGGTATGATAATCTGCACTCCAGGCTGCTTCAATGGTCTCGCTCCATCGCCCAGCTAGATTCGTTGGTAGACTATTCTCTCTTGAAGAAGATATGAAGAGGTGTCTGCCAAGCTGAAACAGTAGGGACTCGAGGTATGGATCGCCAGTATTGTTCGAGGTGTATCGACCGAGTATAACAGAGGTTTCCAGGTTAGCAGAACCTGCAGTATCCGGGAGATTTAAGTCGAATTGTCCCGCATGGCTTTGGTAATCTGTGATATGATCTTGCCGCAAGTCCTTCTCTGCCTTTTGCGACGCTGCTGAAGTTACAGATTCGACGTATGGACCTGGATCCACACCCTTGAATGAGAAACCAGACTTCTCATTGCCCGCTTTCTGGTCATAGTTGGTACCAGCCCCGATAACGAGACTGAGTTTCCGGCTCGTCGAACCGGCCGGGATGATTAGCACACCGGAAGTCGTGTTACTGCAATGTGACGACCCAACATCTCCAACAAGTTGCGCAATGCCATTGTACATCATCCCGGTGGGAGGGCCTAATTGGGTAATCCCAGTTGCCCGAACATGTCGATTACCGCAGGTCGTGTTGAAGAGAGACGAGTCAGTCAGCTGATTATCGAAAGCAATTGATATTTCCGGCAGATCTCCAGAAGACGTGATATCATAGACACAGACATGGTCGGGATATGAGCAGAAGACAACAGTGGTATATATGCTTCCTTTGTTTGTAGTATAGACTGTTGAATGAATTCCAGTATCGAGATCTAGAGACCTGCGGTACTTTGTTGCCGATGTGACCCCGCCAATCGCTACTGAAAGGTTGGCGAACACCTGGTATGATCCGTAGTTATCCTCATCCCCAAGAAGCTGCGAGACATCTGCAAGCTTCAATATTGAGCATCATGGTCTTCAGAGCGGAAAGACATACTCCCCGTCCCGTTTTGGAATATCCACTCTCTTATGCTAGGCAAGTACTGTGATTTGTCTGAGGTCGGATTTCCTCCCATGTATGACTGGTTTAATTCAGTGCGCTATTAAGCGGTCCTAAACATAGGCACGGCTTACTGATGTCTCGAATGGTCCCCCAGCCCAGAGAGAATCAATATTCAATACTACTTTCTCCGCACCGGGGTCGCCAAAAGCCATAGCTGAGGTAGTTCAGCATCCAATTAGGTATTGATTCATGATAACGCACCTCCTAATCGGCCATTTCCAACAGGGAAAGCTTGCCTGATTACGTCTCCGAATGTAGCAGGGCTACTTGACCACAGTACTTTGCTCTCTACAAACAGGGCCGCAAATGAAAAAGAAACAACGTGGGATAGAATCGAGAGCTTCATAATTGTCATAAAGCAGAAGCAGAAAGTAGCTATAATAACCCGTGATAGCAGTAGGCACCAGGAACAAGGCACCTTGCCATCTTATAAGTTCCAAGAAGAGAAATTTGCGGGGTAAAAACGGGAATGGAAAGCAATCTTAACTTCATCAACCATACGAGTATTTCGGCCGCGAGATCATATGCAGAACCCCCGCATCAAATATCCAGCCCTTTTAATAAAATATGAGAGTTTATCCGTCAAGAGGGGAGGGGAGGGGAGGGGACGATGGTTCGGTTCGGGAATATAATAAACCGAAACTTCAGGCGGCTAAAGGCAACGTGGTTTTTGAGCTCTGACGTAGGGCTCTATATAGTAAAAGTAAGGTATGAAAGTACGGAAACGACGGGAAAAGTAAGGTATGGACTGCTTCTCTGACTCAAAGGATTGAGGCTCAATGACAGTTGCTGGTTGTAGATAATTGCCGAGGGTGAGTTGGCATGAAGCCGAGCAAGCACTGCCCCGTCCCGTACTGTGATTTTTCCTTGGGAATTTTATCCCCAGTGTAGACGTTGGGCATGAGCGAGGGCCATGTCTTATGAAGGGAAGAGGCTCTGATTGAAGCTTGGGCATGATACAAAGGAAATTTTAAAGGCGCGTGGAGGAAGCAATGGCAATGTTCTAGTGGGGTGTGGTGCGGTGCGGTGCGGGTCGGGTCGTCGTATACTCGTACCACGTGACTCTCTCTACTCGGTAATCAGCCCAGCCCTCTGCCCCTCCTTCAGGCATCATCGGCGTCTCAAGCGTACTGATTTTCAATCCAACTCGAGTCGGCCAGGTACTCCCGTCCTTAATATAGCCTCCTTCAACTCCATAGCTCCTGTCACAGATTTCACAGCCCAGAAATCTGCATCGTACTACGTAAAGCGACTACTCCTCCCCAACAGTCCCTATGCATGCGGCATTACATCAATAGCGGAGAGTTCACCAGCCATCGCGACTTTCCACTTTCCACTTCCCACTTCTCGTCTCTCACCGAATAAGCAGACACCTGAACTTGGCAGCACGCATATTAGCGGACCACTGAAAGGAGCACCGGGCATTGGGTTTCACCCTACTCACCACATCCATGATCATTTGAGCCTGTGACAGCGCACGAAGCACCTTGGGATCACACCAGTTGCCGTGCCCAACTAAACCAGCCCCTCCTTTTGGCAAGGTTGCCGTCATCCCCACCACGGACCACAGTCCAGACAAGATCGTATCCTCGCAGCCTTATGCTTGACCAACATTACCACTTGCTTTACCTGAGCAGCATTTCGCATCGTCTTGAGCATATCTGTTTGCCATTTCCTCACAGCTCACGACGACGATAGATAGATAGATAATCCAGCCAACAGACGCAATGTCTCGGCGTGGAGGGACAGTTTACGAAGAGCGCGACTACTATTCACGTGAAGGCCCCCCTCCTGCCCCCCCTCCACCTCCTCCGGCTCCTGTTCGAACTCGAGAGCGCGAGAGGGACTATGAGGAAATCGACACCTACTCCCGACGAGAACGAGAGCCAGAGCGGGGTAGTCGCCCAGATTTTCTACGAGAGGACTATGGCCGACCGGATCCCGGGCAGCTTGTCGTGAGAGAGCGAAAAGAAGAAACCTTCAGAAGACCCCGATCTCCATCTCCTACTCGAAGTGTATACCGGGAGAGAGTTATCACGAGATCTCCGAGCCCTCCTCCAGTGCGGATCCGAGAGCAACGAACCGAGAGAGCCATCCAAAGGTCCCCCAGTCCCCCTCCTCCGGTAAGAATCCGTGAGCAGCGCACCGAAAGAATTATCCAAAAATCTCCAAGTCCTCCTCCATTTGAAAGAGTCCGCATTATCGAGCGGGAGAGAGAGCGATCGCCAACCCCACCACCAGAGCGATTGCGCGCCCGAGTGGTTGAAACTAGGGAACGAATTCGAGAGCGCTCACCATCTCCCGTTCGCAGCGTGTACAGGGAGAGGGTCGTTGAAAGAGAGAGGACTCCTTCGCCCCCACCAGTCCGGATTCGTGAGAGGATTGTAGAACGAGAAAGAGAACGTTCTCCATCCCCGCCACGAGTTGAAAATATCCGAATCCGAAACTTTGAACGGCGTCCTTCTCCTTCACCATCCCCTTCCCCATCTCCTCCGCCAACTATACGCGCGCCTCCTATCCACCAAGAAATCATCACTCACCACAGACACATTGATCATGGTACTACAGTCCTCCGATCTACTTGATTACTCTTGTGCTGACAGCTGACTCTAGGATTTGAAATCGCACATGTCCCTTCTCCGCCTCCTCCACCCCGCCGCAGAGAAAAAGAGACTGATATAGATATCCATACATCGCGCAATAATACCGAAATCGACATCAAGCAAACATCCTCCCGTTCTCGAACCCCACAACCGACTTCTACATCATTAGCTCGTCGAGAGAAATTTTACGACGATGACTCTTCCATCTTCGAGGGGGAACGAGATTCATTGAAGATTCGAGATACAAAGTTTGATATCAGCAGCCGACGTAGCGTGAGTGCACGACCAGATACGCGAGAGCGAGAGAGGGTCCGAGTAGATATTAGGGATGATGAGAGCGAGGGGGGTTACTATAGACGAAGGGCAGATGAGAGAGCCTACATTGGGGAGGCATACAATGGAGCTACAAAGGATTGGGCAATTGTTGATGTACCGCCGGGAACCGAGCGGGTGCAATTGGATGGCGTCGGCGGAGGAAGTGAAGAGATCACGTGGCAGAGATATAATGGGGTTAGGAGAAGCAAGTTCATCCCAGAACGAGATCGCTTTCCTGAACGGGCTCCTGAGAGGATCCCTGAGAGACTCCCTGAACGTGGGGTTGAACGAGAAAGAGAGAGAATCGAGATCAGGGACGACCCTAGGCGAGAAGGCACCGGCATGGAAATTGAAATATCCAGCAGTCGCAGACGCGAAGGTGGTGGCTCATATGAGCGCGAATACGAAAGGATTGAGGAATCCAGCGATCGACGCATTGGTATGCCTCGACCTCCTCCAAAGGCGCGCGACGAAAGTCTATGGACGGAAATCACCAAGGATCTCGTGAGCCGAGAAGCTATTGAGGAGATGGGTTACGATTTCGAAGAGACCGAGTTCTTCTTCTACATTATCCAATACTTGAAATATGTATGTTTCCTTCCGTCCATCATTTGTTTAAAGATGCTAACAATCCTCTAGGAGGATGTTCTCGAGCTCGTCAAAGTTACCGAGAAGATACGCCGCGAGCGCCAAGAACGCATTCGTGAAATCGAGCGCGAGCGGGAACGAATCGAGAGAAGGGACCGCGAGCGAGATGAATGGGAGCGATTCAGTAAACGAAAGGAGCGAGAAGTGCCAGCATATGATGACGAGCGCATTATTGAACGAGAAATCATTTACGAGGGTGGGCGCCGTGGACCACCACCGCGCAGAGGGGGCGGCTGGTAAACTGATGAGGCTTATGATGACACGGCTGTTATGATTGCATAGCGAAGCGAAGCGATGCTTGTATTTCCTTTTCTCATTTTTCTCTCTTTCTATTCTGCCGCATATTCTGGTGGGTAGAAGACAGCTCGGGATGCTACAATTCCCGCAGAATCCATTTCCCTGTATGTGTTGGAGGCCACAAGGGGCAGGCGTTGGGCTTGTGAGCAAGTGACCGTGGTTGCTGGATAGGGAGGAATATGTGGATAGATTTTTCTTATGAACTACGAATGATGAATAAACATATATGACGTGCCCCCTTTTCATTTGGTATCTTATTGGCACCGGGGGCTCCACAGGCCCCAAGTTTTATAAGTCATTCTTAATGGTGGGAATGACCTCTTCTCCCCAGTCCAAGTGCCTCTAGTGAATGGAATTTGAATGTCTCATAAAAATCAAAACATTATGCAATTGGATCAGACCGAGGTCTTCACATTGTTTCTAGAGTTTCGGACATCTTGGACAACCATCTCACGCTAGCGCGAGAACGTTGTAAGGTATGACCGAGCCTATCTGCATACATATATCTGCAAGGACAAAGTTAATTATCTACTTCCAGGTCGCAGCAGCCCAAAAACATCATGGATCGAGGATGCGGTCCCATCCGCCCCAACAAGCAGACATTCAAGACCATGTACGAAAGAGGTTATCGAACCTGGTTCATTCTTTACGAGATAGCAGTTGCGGATATTCACTCTCACGTTCCTTGGTGGGAGCTTGAAGTTGCTTTCCCGAGCGACCTTGTGGTCGACGCGGCGTTCTCGAATATTGCGTTTGTCAAGGGAACTTCTACGTGGAGGACCACGAACGATTCTTGCGATTTGCCGTCTTTTGAACAAGAATTCCTGATCTCAGTCGCGTCTGATGCTCGCGTGTGGTTCTGGATATCTCAGATGCGCAGCCGCGATGGTTTGGTGGGGAACATGATCATGTTGCTATCCTCATACTTGCTCGGACGTACGTTCTTTCGACACGCTGGGCAGAAATTATGCCCGGGGCACATGGGCCTGAATATACCAAAAGCAGAAGCAAATTGGGATGTCAGCCAGTTGTAGTTTTCAGAGGATTCTAGCGCGGATATTATCGAATTGGGCGATATTGATGATGCTGCTGCTCGATGGTAGGCAGAGGTTCTTGCTATAGAGGGCGGTTGGAGTGCCACTCTCTTGAGTGACCAAAGGTCATATTCTTTATGAACCATGGTACACCAAGCTAGTCTTAAGCCAGCACTTCATCTTATCACGCCGCACGAAATCTCATTACTCTTCGGCTTGGTGCCCTGCAGCATCTTTCGCAACTGCCTTACACTATCTCTCTAGCTCTTACGAGTATCATAAACTATCTAAATAGAGCCAAGCTGCTTTAGCTGCAGCTTTAATTCTTGCTGTGGTCAGATACAACAACACAAAAGCTCTTGTATCAGTAACACTCTCAGATGCAGGAGAAATCTCACGTGTCGATGAGGCTCGACTGCTGTACCTGTGCCATGACCAACTTTACACAGGTCCTCCGCTCTTCCCATTCGCTCCCTTCGGTTCTACCGCATTAACGGACATCAACATTGGCGTTCGTCAACATCCAAAATGCAATACAAGTCATAGCCTCGAATACGAAACTTTGACCTAGCGATGCGGTGATGGTAAACGCACAACTGCCGTTTTTCTACACCTCCCCTTCCGTGTCAAGAATGGAAATTCAATGAACACTAATATCTCAGTCGATTACGATAATCTGGACCAGGAAGAAGATAATTCGGAGATGGTAGTTGCCGAGAGTGGTATTAGAGAACATGGCCAATTACAGGCGATACTCGTTCTACGGTGGAAAGCAACCTTCATGGATGGCTAATGATAACGATCACGACGAGAAGCAATTCACTTTGAACAAGTGGTGTCAAATGAAGCCTTGTATGCAGCTAATAAATCGGCTTCTATCGTTTGCTTATCAACGCACTGCGAGATTTACCTGCAAGGTCGTCGCCTATATTGCTTGTTTGAGAAGGTTACTATATCAGGTTTTTGATGTTTCACAATTTCTGAGACATTTTGGATGTCGGTCATAGTCGGTATCAATCCTCATATAGGAGCCTTGGCAAAGTCGTATACTTTCCTTTGTGCAGTGTGAATAATCTTTTAGCCTTCAGTTGAAGGTTTATGAGCCTTGGATCTGAATTGAATGTCTCAACCCAGATCGTACAACAGGAATGTGAATAGGAAAGTGGGAAAATGGCGATATTGTATAAATACTTTCTTTTGTGCAGCAGGTACCACAACGATAACAACAGGTGTTACAGAACATGGCGGGGTTAAATTCGACGCAAGATTTCCCTCTCTCGGCGACGAACAAGAACCAAATGGAGAATATCGAGGATGTTGATACTCCAGAGAGCGATCTTCAAGCTAACCTTGGTACGCGTGTTGAGCTCACGGAGGAAGATGTAAGGCCCCTTCCCGAGACAGCTCGATAGTTCTAGTTCTGAAGGTGACTTACATGAAAATAGAACAAGAACATCCGGCGGAAGACAGACAAACGGATCTTAACAATCCTCGTCTGGGTTTACTTCCTCCAAGTGCGTATCTCTCTATCCTTGTCAATCGAGCACTCTCTAACAGCTCCAAATTTAAGATCCTCGATAAATCCGTTCTGGGATACGCCTCAATCTTCGGCCTCCAGCAAGACACCGGTCTCAAAGGAAACCAGTACTCCCTAGTCGGTTCCATTGCACAAATCGCCCAGCTAGTATGGCAGCCGTTTTCTTCGATACTCATCGTCAAAGTCCCACATCGCATCCTCATGCCAGCACTCGTTCTCGGATGGGGAGTTGCGCAAACGGCAATGGCAGCGTGTCATAGTTATCGTGGTCTTCTCGCTACTCGATTCTTTCTCGGGCTCTTTGAAGCGGGGTGTTTACCCCTTTTTAGCGTAATTACTAATCAGTGGTAGTAAGTTTTGGAATCTTATTTATTGCCTATACGGGCATTTTTCTGGAATTTTTGCATCTTGTCTCTACTCTTGGGACAGGTTTTGAGACTCTCGATCCGTATCTATCCACCTTTAAAAGAGTAACGCTAACTTGCCGTTCTTCTCCAGTCGTCGAGCTGAACAGCCGATTCGAGTTGCTGCTTGGTATGGGACGAATGGACTGGCTACGATTGCCGCTTCCGCACTTTCCTTTGGATTAGGTCATATCCGGTCAGAGGTTCTTAAGTCTTGGCAGATGTAAGTCTAATGTTCCATGTGATTCAAGAACAGGAAACTGACGTACTTTTAGAATATTCCTCTTCGTAGGCCTTATCACTATAGTCAGCGCGCCCTTTGTGTATTTTTTCTTGGAAAATTCTATTACAACAGCCCGCTTCTTAACGCCACACGAAAGGGAACAGGGTGTCGAACGTCTTCGCGCAAACCAAACCGGAATCGGCTCCCGAGATTTCGAATGGAGTCAGGCTTGGGAAGTCCTCATTGAACCCAAGACCTACCTTTGGATCAGCATGTCACTGTTCTCAAACCTCGGCGCATCGGTAACTAATACCTTCGGGCCTCTGATCCTCAAAGGGCTAGGTTTCGACAAATACATCACGTCCCTGCTAAACATCCTTTCGGCGCCGTGCAATTCATCATCATCATGCTCGCCTGCTACGCAGCCCAGAAAGCCCGAGTCAAAGCCCCCATGCTCCTATTTCTCGTCATGCCAGTAATAGCAGGTCTGGCAATGCTGTACGCGATTCCTAGAAACAAGACCGCGAGCCTCCTAGCAGGCTATTACCTCCTCGCGTTCATGTTTGGCAACAACCCGTTGATCGTAAGCTGGATTGTGGGCAACACTGCAGGTACGACGAAGAAGTCCATCATCATGTCCGTTTACAACGGCGCGGCATCCGCGGGGAACATGGTCGGGCCCTTGCTTTTCAACGCGAGTGATGCGCCGGCGTATCGTCCCGGGCTGAGGGCCGTGCTTGCCATTTTCGCTGCGCTAGGAGTAGCTGTCTTGCTTCAGTGGGCGAATCTGATGTTCTTGAATCGGTTGCAGCGGAAGAAGAGGGTTGCGAATGGTAAAGTGGCGGATATGAGGGATCTTTCGATGGAGGATCGGTATATGGGGGTTGATGGGGAAGGGGTGGGAGAGCATGCGTTTGATCTGACGGATAGGAAGAATGATGAGTTTGTGTATATTTATTGAGGCTATTTGGGTGGTTGGGATTTTGGTTTTTACTTCCCAACAATTGATTACTTCAGGGTGCTGCTTTTCGAAAACCTCCCCCTTTTACCTCTACGGAAAAGATGTTACCTCGAACGTTAGTTGACCAGTAAGGATATAACTTGCATCCTGTAGTGAAGCTATTAGTTGGGCTAGCCAATTTAGTGAGTATATCAAAAACTTCACACGCGCCTGTTATTACACCCAGAAATAAACTTTCCATATAGCACCTTCATCCAGATTGGTATAGATAAATAGATACTAGAATTACTAAGTTGAATTTCCCCCTTTTAGCCTTCAAATAAAATACCAATTGGACGATTGCACAACATAGCATCTAAGGCAGACAGACGGCGCTCTCATTTCTTGAAGGTTTTAGAACATCAAGACTCCTGCCGGTACTAGTAGCCGGTTCGTCCTTCAAAGTAAGCGAAGGAGGAAACAACTACTGTATTATGTGGTGAATTAAGCGCATACAATAGCGATCTCGTATTACACAGTGAACAGGATTTTTAATCTCCTGTTATAGTTCAACATAGCCTCGTGATTTGAGATTACAAAAGACGATATAGGGAAGTGTGGTGGTATTTGCGGCCCCCGGCTAATATCCACCCCCTTTACGAGCTCGAACGGCAAGGCTGCATGGGGGAAGGATCTCGCTTCTGCACTTTACTGTACTGTACTGTAAGCTTGCCATCGATACGAAGTATTACTACCACCGCAATCACCACCACATTTATGCCGCTTCCTTCCTTCGTGCCACACGTTACCTTTGGCTGGCGCCAAGACGAATTGAAGATACCCTCATCTAATGATCAACGATGTACAATGTAGTATCTGTTTCATGTGTGCAAGCCACATTTATTCGGCGGCAACGCGCAATCAGCCAATCTCATGAACATCAAAGTTACGAGATATGTGGGCGGTCTGCTTACTCCGCATCATCTTAACTTGGTTTCAGCAGGCGGCTCTCAGCCTTGTTTTCATCTCACAAATCTTCGCTGCAGTTCCTTACCTCCGCACAATCTCATTGTTCCATTTTTTGTTTATTACGGCTTCTGTTGAGAATTCTTTCATTTCTGTCTTCTGAAAGGGTTTAATTGAAGATATTGTTTTCTGTAATGCCGCCGTTAGTGTAAATGTACGAGGCGTCAACGACAGGGGTATAGTCTTCTGTGTGGAATAAATTTTGAGTTGAGCCTCCATTGAGGTACCCCCAAGGCTACCAAATAGCCCTAAGAATATCGTACTTTGAGTAGGCCTCAGGATGGGGCTTAGGAAATGTTCCGGACGCAACGTTGAAAATCCCTTGGTGGTCCCTTCATTTCTTCTGCTCCTGCTATACTATTCTGATGCTTATGCTACCTTCGATTTTCATCGTTCGACGTATTCCGGACTACTGGAAATCATCCTATTCCTTCTACTGATGTTACTTTGATCTTACTGATCCTCTATATGAGATCCCATAATGTCCACGGTAGGTGATCAGTTCATCTCATCAAAGTATATAGATAGCTTCATTATCCAGCGATTCCAAATATTTCTCGTCATCAAGAGCTCCAACAGCAAACAACAACACTCCTTACACTCCTTACAAGTTCATTTTTTCAAGACGCAATATTTCCAGAGCTTACATTCATTCATTTCTCAACTACAACACTTCAAACACTTTACGGTCTCTCACCTACCACTGCAGCAATGCCTTCATTCTCAGCTCCTTTCCTTATCATTCTTGCCTTGGCAACTCAGTCTTTTGCCGCTCCCGCTGCTATCCCGAACTCATACAACGAGGCATCAAACTTGGTAGACAACTACATCGCCAAACGGTTTGACGATGGTCAGTACCATTGGACTGAAAGCTCTACAGCGGCCACCTCTACCTTGAGCCCACCCCTCTACACTTATGGAGGACCCCTCAACTCAACCTCTATCCTTCCAACTGGCTCGGTCGTTCCAAAGTTGTCTGATACTGGTAAAGCCACCCGTGTCACTATCACTGCCACTGCCACTGCCCCCAGTGTCACTAGCACTCGTCTCTCCCAGCCTATTTCCTCTGCGACTTCGTCCTCCCCGACTTCCTCGTCTGCCGCTGGAGTATCCACTACTGGTACTGTTACCGAAAAGGACTTCTCAGGAGATGGAGGCAATGGCTGGCCTACTATCGACCAATGGTTGAGTTTCGATGACCTCTGGGCCAGAAACGTCAAGGAGATGGGCTCTTGCTATGCTGCACCGGGAACGGTTGCCCAAGCTCCCACTACCGACGACGAGAAGACAGACATCCTGGCTTCCATCAAAGATGTAGCCCAAGAAACCGGTGTCGATGACCGATACATCTTAGCAACAATCTTACAGGAGTCTTCCGGATGCGTGAGAGCCGGTACGACTCTCTCGCCTGGTGCCGAAATCTCGAACCCCGGTCTCATGCAAGACCATAACGGAACCCACACTTGCCATGACAAGCCCGCTCCTTGTCCCAAAGACACCATTACGGGAATGTTAATGGATGGAACCAATGGCACTCTTGGCTTGCCGGGTGGCGGCGACGGCTTGAAGCAAACTTTGGCCCAGGCTGTGACTTTGGGTGCCAAAGACGGCTCAGCTCAAGCAGCTTATTGGTCATCCAGAATCTATAACTCTGGAAGTTATGATGGAAAGAAGGCGCTGGAGGATCCAAGTCTTGGTGCCACTGCGGACTACTGTGACAAAATTGCCAACCGTCTGATCGGATGGGTCGGCTAAACATAATTTGAGATATCCAGACGAGCTTTATACCCTTTTTTTTTAAATTTATTCTTGAAATTTAGGTTTGCTTTGAAGCATGGGATTGGGCGGTTTTGTTTTGGTGTTATTTTTGATGTATACTAGAGTATTCGTACCAGAGTTGAGATTTGACTTATGCATCTATGGAGTTAGGGCATGTAAATAACATAGACTTTTGAGTACTCATTGTTCACAATCCTGGTCATACTATTGTCGTGATCTGAATTGGGATTTCTAATCCAGAGAATAATCTTGAGATGAGGTATTGTATAGTATAAAATTTCCGTTTATTTGGAAATGCTTCGTAAAACAATAGTTGTTTTCTAGATATTCTATAATTATGAGCAAATATGAACTTGAAGTGAAGACTTAATATGTGTAGAAAACTCGCTTCAAATTTCCTTCTAGGGCTAACTCACATTCTATGGTTTTCGATCGACATTCAATCACATGATGCTCCTCATTAGTTTCCACTACCAGCACTACATTCCAAGTTCTTCAAGATCCATTGTCGCCCAATAATCATCCCTCCTTTTCTGCATCTAAGCAAGCGCTACTACTTTGAAGTCATCCGACCGCCACTGATCAGTCTGCCATCCATACTCAATATAAATCGCCTTCATACTCTAGCCAATGGTGTCAGTATGTTTCTAGAAAATATGAGTTGGGGATTTATAAAGAAACTAGCACACAGCTCCATTCTCCTCTCTTTCACCCCAACCTGTTGTATCGTAATCGCCACTTTGTAGAACTCTCATCAATTCTAGGCCCCGGAACTTCTCCTTCCATTCTTCGAAGAACTCTGTTATCGGCAGAGTACGGTAGGCACGCCACGCATCAGGGGAATCTTGACTTGGTTCTGCACGCTCAGGATGTTCTTGCTGTATCCAATCCGTGATCGTGCCTAACAATTCTTGTTAATCCCTCGATACTACAATGAACAATTGCCCTAAGAGAGGGGAAATAGAACAGGGCCAACCTTTCTCTGTGTTTAGAAGTAACCAGCTATCATCTCTACCTCCGTCGGTGAGAATCGCCACATGTTCAGGAATATCCCCAGCTCCATAACGTGAAGTCGTCTCAATCCCTCCTAGCCTCTCGAAAACCGGTTTGAGGGACTGACCATACCACCAGGTTGCTGAAGTAGAGAATGATATCTCGATGTGGTCTTTGGGGTAGGGGGATGCTTGTACAGGTCGATTACACTGTCATTTTTCTTCGGGGGTGCTAAAATCTGAGGCGTGATATCAGGCCAGCCGCCGACGGATGGATACTCGATCACTACGGGTGAAGAAGTAGGGAGGGCGGTGAAAATCTCGTAGAATGAGGCAACAGCAGCGACGGCTGTATTGTGGTCGTATTTAGACAGCCATTGGAAGTAATCTGAGTGCCTGCCGCGTGGTGGGAAAGCTGGGGGTTGGTAGAGAGTTCAAGAAACAAGTGTGTGTACATGTGACAGTGGTCCAACGAGTGACTTGGCTTTTTCATTGACAGCTAAAGTCGCTTATATATCTTTATGCAGACTCACGTGCCAATGAACTGCAGTTTATTCAATTTCTGCTTTTGGAGTATTATGGTGTCGACACTGCTTGGCTCATTTCTCGATACACTATCAACTTCTACTGCTGTTTTGCTCGGCGAAGTAATTCCACAAGTATCGCTTCATCCCGGAGGTAATTACAGATGAAATTTACAATATAATATCCCTTGAAGTGTTTTCCTTAGCCCCAGTCGTCAATTCCCAGCAAAGAAAGACATTGGCTCGCTAGACGGCCAGAAAGCATGCGGTATTGATATTGTAGCTTGACTAGTTTCCCGAAAATTTTATATCCGTGGCCATGAAAACCACGGAAAGGAGTTCAGATTCTTTGCTGACACTACTGGTGTGCATAAGTTGAGCCGGCAGGAATATTTTCCCACGTAGCGTCGACTTTGCCCTCATGACCACATCTTTTCTGTCCACTGATCCCGTTTCACCATAAGAAATGATTTTCACACCCATTGATGAAAACAACAATGTACCCTTCTTTCATATTCTGAGACCAGATCCAAAAACGATGCAGAAGCTGAGACGAAAACTGTTGTAACTCCCGCCGAAACAAGAAAGCCCCATGGGGTATCCTTTCTCTATAACAGAGTGGATACCTTTTTAGAGCACTCAAAAAGTGACTAACTACTTTGATCTGATTATAAGTTCTTGGCAAACATTCTTTTACTTTGTCATGGTAGAATTTAGCGATGATTTGATTGTGTTTACTTTCGCCCTATGACACACAATGGTAGTATCAAGAATGACTTCTCACTCAGGGTGAGATGAATCTTCAGATGTTCATATAGTTATCATTTGCTATTCGTATGCCTCAAGATAGAGTTTGTATGACGCTTTGCTATCCTTGAATCAACATTGTTTGAGACGAATTTATGTTGCCATGCAAATTTCGTTAGCCTTCATCATTTGTTTGCAGCTTATAGTGTGGATGAATACTAATCTTTAGTTCAAAGTGACTGTAATGACTTTGTTTACGCAACCGTTGCCCCGTATCTTGTATGCTGGCTCACAATAGTGCTATATAAGGCATCCAGCCTTCTCCTACTCTATCGTTGGAACATAATCATTCAAATCTCGTTAGATATTCACGAAAGAAAGTACTAAACTAGCATACGAGAAATTGTACTCTTATTACGCTGAAAATATTCCAAATGGCGTCCAAAATTCTCAGCCTCGCGTGCGCTTTCTTGGGTCTCTTCGCTTTAACAAGAGCATACGATGTCTTCCTCGTAGATTGTTTCTACCAATGCAGCAACTACAGCGCAATGGCACTATATAGTTCACCAGTTGAGGCTCGCAATGTCACATCTCCCGACGCGTTATCATTTGTCAATGTACCATCCATCGATTGGGAAAATGGTGACCATGATGCTGTATTCCGCGGCGGGGATTTGTTTAGATCCACGTTCCCTAAGAATGGTTCTATACCACAAGTGTATTGGGTCAATTCTCCAGATAATCAGTATGTAGTTCCTCATTTGGGTTTAATGATATATGCTGACTGGCTGGGATGACAGGCCGCCATGGTTTTACGATTGTTATGCAGAGTCTAACACGAGCACGATTTTGTTTACGGATCAAAGCGGTGCACAATGCTTTAAGAAGTACATCTGTAACGCCATGAATCCGCCATATGCAAAGGTTCTAAACGGGACACTGTAGACTTTTGGGTCTGTAGAACATGTGTAGGATAGTCTAGTGATGCATGACTTATTCCAACTTCGTCTTGATATTTAATGAGAAGCCGCCTATCACTGTGCGTCTCAATGCAAGATAGTATCCAAAGGCCCGTACTGAATAAACAGTCCAAGGTGCGGTGAAATATATGCCAGTTCTATTTATGAGAGCTTAAAGGTATCGAAGTAGAGCCCCGCTTGGATGCCTCAAATTTCGCCTATTTCAAAGGGGAAAGGGGGAGGCAGTGAAGATAAAAAGCGGCGTTAGATGTCCGACACGTCAATGTAGAAGTTCGCTACAAGGAGTGCCGCTTTCTGATCCTAACCGAGAGGAGGGGTACATGCAGTACAGATAGACGTCAAATTAAGAATATAGACTAAGCATGTACACCTGTCAATTCATGTCATTTGGCCGTAGCCTTGAATAACACAAGTCGTGACAAATACAAAAGTTACAAAATTATGTTCTTTTCTTCAGTCCGGAACCCTTATGTTTATCAAAGGCTAAAATATTTCCGAAATTTCTACACAGCATGGGTGCTCTCTTCAATAAGCAATTACTCCATGCATGCGACTTTATTGGTCACAATACGTCGAAATTTGCTATGTGGCCAATCACGGTTGCCGGAAATTTCCACCGAGGTGATGAGTGTCCCGTAAGCACGGGGAAGCCGCAACCTCATTAGAATCCTTCATCCTTCGTACATATTTATATAGAAGAACATCAACTCTTAATTCCCCACTCGCATTATTTACCTCAAAGAAGTCCAAAATAAGACATCCAAAAATACACCGATCGTCGCAAATCTACTCACAATGGCACTCTTAGCCTCGCTCGCCGTTGGCTTCGTAGCCTTTATCCACGTCTACATTCTTGTCCTCGAAATGTTTCTCTGGGCCACCCCTCGCGGCCTCAAAGCCTTTGGCCTTTCAAAAGATTTAGCCATCAAAACGAAAGCTCTTGCCGCGAATCAGGGCCTCTACAACGGCTTCCTGTCCGTCGGACTCGTGTGGGGCTTACAGCATCCGGTTCCAGAATTTGGGAAACAGATCCAGTTATTCTTCTTGGCTTTTGTTGCAACCGCGGGGATATTTGGAGCTGCTACGGCGAAGGCTAAGATTCTTTTCGTGCAGACTGTTCCGGCTACTCTCGCGATTGGAGTGGTCTTGTTTGCATAGTTATTGGTGATCAGTTGGGAGATCGACGAAAGGTGTGGTCTTGGCCCATGGGCTATGACATGTGACACTTGCGAGGAGATTTTGCATATGATTGCCAATGATAGAGATAGGGGGTTTCATCTCTTAGGAAAAGAGATGGTTGATAGAAGCAAATTCTGGTCACGTGGATAAAGTGAAGAAGAGAACTTCATCCGCGTTTAGCTCCGGGAGGTATAGAGCGGATCTCCTAAGTGCAGAATATATCATAATACAAGTACTCATCGAGATTTTGAAGGGAGACAAGGGTACTGAAGTTCAAGCATTCGTTTCATATATCTCATTCTGTCCTTGTGATGGCCCACAGCCAAACGCCAGATCGGATAAACAGGAAAAGCAGGAAGTCTCGAACCGGAATGTATATGTTTTAGGGTAAGTACACCAGGTTTAACTTCCCGAATAGTCTCTTTTGTTATTTTTTCATTGCTAAACAGCCTTAATCATAAGTAATCCAGCTAGCTAACTTGACCAGTATAGAAAATTTCTCTGGCTCCAAATTCCCTACTGAATTTCAATTTTCAAATCACAGCGACAGCAAAGAAGCGCACACCAGAACTAGACGCGCCTCTCAGGCCTAAGAATCATCAAGATCAGCGTTAAGCACAACGCCAGATGAAGTCCCGTAAACCCTATTCTGAAATACCTCCGCACAATGTCTAATATGCCCCTCATTGTCAAACCTTGCTTCCACAATTATACCAGTTGTCTGGGCACGGAACTGCTTAATCCAATACATATAGCAGTGTACCACATGCCACTCCCAACTAACGTGAAAACGTGCAGCGGGATCATCAGCCAAAGCCATAACTTCGGGCATGCTTAGCTCTTGCGTGTGGTTTCTATCTGCGTAGTATATCCAAGTGCCATTTGGACCGTCTCCGAGGGTCTCAAACTCAGCTGTGAGCTCGGCATCTTGACAGTAAGGCTGCACCCAAGCGGGAGATAAAGAGTCGTATACGCAGCCAATTTCGATTGCTTCGGCGGTAGAGCTACCACAGGCACATGAGCGACGTGGTTCATGGGAAATTGATTCGGTTTTCGAGTCTTGAGGCTCTGGATGCTGGTGGTGAGAGTGTTCAGGTTCGTGGTGGACGGTATTAAAGTGCTTTTGAATGATTTGGGTGATGATATTGAATAACCCCCAGAAAGCAAGTGCGCAAATCAGAATGTTCCTCGCTCTCCTAAGATACCGCCTACTCTTTCCATTTCTCTTGGGTTCTTCAAACTGTCCGAAACCTTGCTCGCTGTCATCTGTATCTTCGGCGGGCAATAGCTTTTCGACTGAATCACTATCGTAATTGCTGTCAGAAATTAAAATCAGGTATGCTCACAAGCCACGGTTGATGTAGTTATACCTCATATACATATTCTCCATACTCGTATCTTGTCTCCGAATATTTGAAGGCTTTTAGGAGGAAGCCTTTCAAGACTGGACAACGAATAGTTACTTTGGAGTATTAGACGTTTGAAGCATCAAGCAAACGTGCAGGATGGAAGCGGGGGACAGGTTCAAGAGGACGTTTCAGCTGGGGGACCTCCACTTACCCCCCTTCAGGAGCCCAACCGCGGAGTTCTTCTCATCTGTTTGAAAGTACCATGGTACGCAATGATCACAACACAACGAGCTATGCAGCCCTCTCCATACTGTATCTGTCGTGCACCGGAGACTTTGCCTGTTCTATGAAGGCGTCGTTAAATGTGTCATCTTGCAGACTTGCACCCTAGTAGGTGTTGGGAGCTGGCTCGACGAAGCTATCCGCTTGACTAAGTCAGTCCAGTGCATGTAATTAGCGAGGTATTGCATTTCGTGGCCAGAACTTGGAGTAGTACGAGACTCGGTCCGAGAGGAACATGCGTCCATGTGACTTAACAACCGGCCAATCGTCTCAGGTTGAGGAGTAAATGTGACATGGAGCGCTACAATTCTTCACCGCGAAGATGCACCTTCGGTTACAATTACTACTAATAAACAGTCAGTAGGTTCTGAGAGACTATTCAACGTCGATTTAACAGCATCCGGCATAGTCGCAAGCCCGATACCCCGCATACATATAAGACACAGTAGCCAAGATCTGGGGATGTAGCACCACGTTACGCAGCATCCGCCATGCCATGTAACATTTGTTAGTTTGTGTAAGCTCGATTGAGTTTATGAGACCAAGAAGTATCATACTCGCCGCTGTTCAACGCTCAATGGCTTATCGTTACCCGAACACATACAGAAAAGCGTTATAGCCCAATGCTCACATTGAGACGTTTGGATGCTCTGAAGCCGCGTTAGAAGCAATCCTTGCATCTTTCAAGATATCGAAAAGGAGACACATGCATAATCATGCCGCCCTAAGGTACCGGTCCAGCCCACCCATAGCCAGGGTTACGAGTTTTATGGATCACCTCGGCTAGACAGGGGTGCTGAAAGAGGCAATTCAAGACAACATGCAATCACAAAGTAACTAGTGAGCTGCGTGTCAACCCACTCGATGCAACAAAAGGTTACAGCTTTATTTCTCAGTGAAGCCATAGTCCACAGGACTGACAGTAATTTCGATTTCGCGAGTCGGTTGGTTGTATCCAAGAGGATACTTGCAAGCAGAGGACGAACAACGACCGGAAGACACAGTAGCCATGTGAGAAAATGATTCAGCCCATCATTGCTCATTTGGAGCGAACGAGACTCCAGAAGACGACAACGACATACTACAACAGATCAAAGCTCGGTCCCAAGGGCACTATTATTCACATATGCATGACAAAATAGTTTGGAAGGTCTTGTTGCCAATGTGTTGAAGCATTGCACTTTTGATGTTGAAACTACCAAGCTGCGATCATGTGCCAGTCACCTTTCAGATCAATCATACCATCATAAAACCAAGGAAAGACTGTCCATCCATCATACCAGCACATCAAGGAATGATACAAAAAGTGGTCCCCTTCGATCATCTGACCCCGGAGGTGACGCAGCACCACAAGTACTTCTGAAGGGAGGTCCTATCCCTCGAGCAATGATCTATGACGGGAGCATCTCTTTGATGTTACATCAATTATTGCGCTCGCTTTTGGATTCTACGGGCCTAGCATTGGTAGCAGCTTCGTCTCGTCGCTCGGCTGTAGTAAACAAAGCACGAAGTTAGTTTCTTCTCCAAACGTTCTCTGGGAGAGACAAGATGTTTTAAGAGGGTGCAGAGAAACTCGAAGATAAATTTTATATCTTACCCCCTGGCTTAGCATTAGTAGCTGCCTCTTTGTCACGTCGCTCACTTGCTGACTACTCAAGGGATTGAATTAGTATGGAATTTCCCGAATTTCTCGAGAAGAGAGTCGGAAAGTTTCAGGCATTTCAAGAGCCCGAATATCATAGGTCAAATATAACGTACGTTCTCGTTGACAGGCACAGCGTTCTACAGGCATTTAGTATGATTCATTCTGGGCATAACTTGGGCCGACAGGATGGAATTGGGAAGCCATAACCGCCACGCGGTCAACAACGCAGAACAAAGAAAGGAGTGCATACCGCGGCAGCGCCTTCAGAAAATGGGCTAGCGTTCAATACTCCACTCTCACTACGCTTGTCATCGGCGTATGAGCGAGCGGCGATAGCATTGTTTGGGATGGGTGCTGGTGCCGAGTTGGCGATGCCGAAGAGGATAGTGGCCAAGGCGATGCTGGTGTTAAAACGCATTTTGGTGTAGAGTAAAGTAGATGGTGGATTTGGTTAGATTGGATTGAAGAGCTTTGATATTTGATATCTTTGACTTTGATACTTGACGGATGATGGTGGTGAGAAACTCGGAACATGAGTATCATCAACAGCTGTTATATAGTCTTCATTCAGTTGAAGCGGAGTGATTTCTTCTCGGGCGTGTTTTCGGCTTTGCGGTGAGTTCGAGGCTTGCATGATCTGATCTGTTCTTTGGCTTTCTCCATCACGAACATTGATTAATTCCGAAGCACTGCATGATGCATTTATTAGTCAAGTCTAGCCAGTCCGTTCTATCATCTCAGAGCTCATCGGTGAAGGCATTCTTGACATATCGTATTTAGCTTCAACAGGTTTTATGCATCGAAACGCATGTAGATTTCACAGAGCACTAGGAGAATAAGCACTAAAGGTTAGGTAGCACAAAGAGGGGAAAGGTGATCAAGAATTTGGTGCTGCTGCTTTACTGCAAGATGCGTAAGTATGTTCTGTAAGCCTTTCTTTTGAAAGATGGTAGAAAAGTTTCATAGGATGGTTACATCTCACCATCGTTGGTATATCGCATGACCAATTCATCTGCAATATGCAAGCCTTCGGATGGGATGATGAGACTCACCCCATTTTATGTTCGTGCCCTACAGACTAGGATGGTCTGTGGTCAGTATGGGCGTTGGGCGTTGGGTAGTATAGGACTTATGAAGGTGAGCGGTACCAAGTTCCGCTTCCCTTATCTATTCAACTTCCACGAAGTAGCTTCAAGACTTCCTCTAAACACATCACAAGGCTAGGAAACATTTCGCAATTTCAAGGAGATCAACGGCAATGAATGGGTGAGTCTATGTCATGAGAATTATTCAGGATAGAGAGTAAAATAAGCAACAGAATCAAATGGTTCAACCGGGCTGCGAATCCAAAACGGGAAGAAGCCCATGAAAGCGACAAGGCCACCTACAGTCTTCTCCGGGAATCGAGCGACGGTAGCCAAAGTTCAGACAGCGAAATTGGCATATCACCTATTCCAAAGACGAAAAGCAATGTCCACCACTATTCGCTCCTGATTTGCAAAGCTATACTTATCGTCTTTGCATTCTTGGGCATCTACTCTGTTGCAAGATCTACTCTGTCCAGGTCTCACGCACACAAGCCCGTCACATGTTCTTGCGGAGGAACTACAGTGGCAGAAGCGCTATCCAGAGGCTGCGTCTTCACTCCGTTAGCACTTGGGTGGCTGCCTCCGCAATGCCTCGATATGGAGCTCTCGGATGAGTTCGACAAGATGGGCCCGCTTCCTGGGGGAGAGTGGCCGTATTGGGGGGATCTTAATGGCACGACGCGTATCACTAGGGAGGAGATGGGCTTACTGGCGGATGTTGGAGGGCTTTTTTACACTACTCAGGAGTGGCATATTATGCATTGCATGTAAGTTGCTTCTTCCTATTAGCATATCATCCTCAGTGAGCGTGGAAGTTCAGTTCTTTGTCTCAGAAACACTCCCTTAGATGTCCTCCATGGCGGAAGATACTGACTCCAGAATCAGGTACACGTGGCGTAAACATTATCGCTCCCAGTTCACTGGGGTTACTGTCGAGAATAGGTCTAACGGAATAGACCATATCCATCACTGTGATGGGATTATGCTGGACCGAACGCCGTTGCAAAAGATCTGGACCATTGCTGGGGTGGAACTCAATGCTGACTTGAGCTAAGCAAGGTCTGTTCAGGGTGCCAGTATCGACTTTTACTATAGAAGAAATGATTGAAGATAGAGGGTGTGAAGTCTAGGCTTGGTGGGCGATGTGGTGATATGAATATGTGTTTTGATATCTCATCCCTGAGGACTTCCACATCATACAAGCATTCCATTTCGCAGATGAACAGTGTGGATTAATGACGACAGCAGTGAATGTTTATTAATCCATGGATCTGTCGCAGTTACAGTAGCTAGTAGCAAAATTTAATGACTACATGACTTATACCACAAATAAGCAAAGAAACAGATTTGTAACAAGAACACGGCTGGCGTAAGATCACGTTTGAAAGCTTTTCATATGATAGGTTCTTAGCCTAAGATGGATATACTAGGTAGGTAGGCAGTATCATACTGCCAATCAATATAACAATGTCATGTCTAAGCGAGAATTCAATGTGAATGCCGGGTTGCTTGCGATCCGCCATAAACAATCCAACTTCAAGATAAGAAACAGACCTGACTTCCTCAATCCCCTCCACTTTCAATTACAACAACATCTTCAATCAACTCATCAACGCAAACATGACACGCCTACAGGACCTCCTCAAGCAGCTCCCGCGTTTGCAGATCAAATTCCCACAAGCCCTCACCGAATTCACTCTCTTCCCGAAGCTACCTGTCGAACTCAGGAGAACAATTTGGGGTATCGCTGCAATGGAACCCAGGTACATCAAGGTCTTCATTTTGGAAGCAAGACGGCGCGACTCGCGCATTGATGGCCAAGTACGATCAGACCCTGATTTCATCATGCTCGATGCTGATTGTTGGAATCTAGTCAATAGCGCCTGCTATCATGAACACGAGCCAAGAGGCGAGATCTGAAGGCAAGAGTTTCTACACGCTTGTCAACGAAAGGTCTCCACAGAGAGGGCCGGACATATTCATATCTTACTACGAAGGAATCGCCACGGTCGTGCCAAGCATGACTTATCTTCGTGTTAAGCCGAGTTACAGCAACAACATATGGATCAACTTTTCCATAGACCAGTTCCTGCTCTCATATATGAGCATCCGAATTCAACGCCACTTGTCATGGGGCGGTTACAACCTTCAAGAAAACGATCTTCGTAAGATGAAGGTCCTCGTAATAGCCGAGGACCCTGAAGAGATTCCAGATGACAGCACGTCTGCTCAATTGATGATCGAGAAACTCCTCTCAATGCCCAACCTCCAGGAATGTGTATTGGTTATGAAAGATTGGTTCTTTTATGAAACCTTCGAGGATCACTTTGAACTTCAGAAAGCGGGTGAGGATATCGCCCAGAGCAACGCCATTTTCAAGAAGCGAAAGGGGCTTTCTTATCACTTCAAAGTCAAATGGCAGACAAAGTTCTCTCCTCTCCTTATCCACAACCTTTTTTCGCATGAAACTCAGCGCAAGGGAATTGCAATGGGCTAAGAGCCGCGAAAACAAGTATTTTGTGTCGAGAGGCGGATTTTCCCGCAATTCAGTTAAGTATGAAGTTTTATAGTATATATGATAAACTAGATAAGATAGCTGTGGTTGTGCAGACTTTTTCTATACCCGTCTACCCCTTTGCCGCCAGAACTACTGCTTTTTCCACCCTCAGTCACTGACTTTATACTTAGAACCACGAAACATCTCTTCCCCTCGGAGGCGTGCGACAGCCATCTGTTTGAGTCCTCAGGCATACTTGCAACAGATCTTTTTTCGCCAGCATAGCCCCAGAATCACTGCATGATAAAAATACCCTGAGACCCAGGGGAGGCTGTGCCTTGCAATACCAGAACACGTTACTACAACCTTCACCCCCCCACCCCATACGCGAGACAGAGAACAAAGTAATAGATAGGTAGAATTGGTTGCCAATGCGAACAGAGCGCAATTGTCCTGACCTTGAAGACCGATAGAATGGACTCACAAATGAATGAGTTGGTAGATACCTTCAACAACTTAGTCGAATGGTCATTGGTCGGCCACCTGGAGAGAGATAGTAGTACGGGTACTTTGCGCGGAATAGTCACATTGATCCCCCACAGCGATATTGAGTATGGAAACAACAAGCAAATGAACACTTTACTCTGGCTTTTCACTAATTCTTGTTTTTGACGTTCTTCATCCATTATTCGCCCCCTCACTTCGGTACCGCAACATCGCTTAAGCCCCTGAATGTGGCAGGCGCTACCCAGGCCAGGCCAGGCACTACCTACCGAGTAACACCTAGTCAGTTGTTCCTTCTTTGCAGGGCAGGTTGTTGGAAGAAATATCCGAAACAGCAAACAATCCATTCCTCTCACCTCTCAAGCGCAAGAAGCAGTTTCAAGCAGTCTCGAAGAGTAGTATTTTCCTTCAAAAATCTATGTGCTCAAATTCCTACTCCATAAGAGGAATTCTGTCTTAGCGAAGCCTTCCTTCGCACGTGCGTGAATACGCAAAGCAATGTTTTATACGAGTATCCAATTAAAACTGTCTCGATGCGAGCCCCCACTGCTGACGCAAACAAACCTCCGAGCCTAGAACGCAGCTCGGTTAGGAGCCGGTGGTTGCATCGCCGCGCCGCATCTTTGAAAGAAAGAAACGAAGAAAGGCTGACTACGACACCCACATATTGCTCATCCTTTCCTTCAAGGAGGCTGAAAAGTAGGTAGTATTCGTACTTGGAAGTATATCTTTCTCGACTTCGGATCGGGATGATCTTCTGGGGGTTGGAATAACTCGGAATGTATTTAGATTCCAAGAAGCCGACAATAGATGACCAAACGTACAGAAATTGATGATTAGGTAAGCTTCTACGGCCCGGAATTGCGAAAGTTGGGGACGGGATGATAATGAGCAGGGTCCTAAAACAGCCTAGTCTCGGATGAAACAGAGGCCGGTTCTTCATCTCGTCAAATCACATCGTCATACAGTCCTCGAGTCGTCCCGCTGCGGGTCGTCGTATGACGATACGATACCAGTGGTAAGAAGATGCGGCAGGCATGCTGCAGGCAAAATGAAGAATTGAACGATGCTCACGCCGCACAGTATGTAAGTCGTTTGCTGTGCCTGCCTGCTGTTGAATCTGTTCTCATAACCGCGCCTCTCCTCTTTTCTTACAAAGTCTTACAAAGAAAAAGTAAAATCATCTACAGTACCGCATTCTTTAGTTCCAGTTGGAAGTCCAAACACCAAAAGAGATCTCTCTCTGAGTGAGAGCAAAAAGGACCCCTGCTGTTGACCTGCTGTATCTGCTGTATCTGCTGTTTATATCCTCTCTTCCACTTCCTCAAAGACTGCGACAGTCTATAATCAACCGCAAAGATGGCGTCCCTGATCCACGAGTTGGTTGCGCGAAGAACCAAAGACCAATTCGCAGCCTGCACCCTCGACACATGTCCGATCAGTAGTTCCTACTACTTCTACCGCGTCTCGCTCGCCGCCAACGCGACCTTCCTGGCGCTCTTCGCCATCTCCTTTATCGGTTTCGCCGTCACGTTTGCGCTCACCAGGCGCGCACTGGCCTTCACAGTCGCTATGTTGATTGGAGTGATATTGGAAGTCATAGGCTACGTGGGACGCATAGAAAGCAACAAGAACCAGTGGCAGGAGAATGGTTTCCTGATGCAGATCGTGTGCTTGACTATCGCGCCTGCGTTCTTGGCAGGTGGCATATACTTGTGCTTGAGAAGAATCGTCTATGCGTTTGGGCCTGAGAACTCGAGGATTAGCCCGGAAGCATACACCCGGATCGTAAGCGCATTTACTTTTACGCTTGTTCCCTCTCACTCTCTAGACGAGAATTAATGGCTAATGTGGAACCATAGTTTATTCCATGCGATCTTGTTTCCCTGCTACTGCAAGCTGCTGGTGGCGGTCTCGCCTCCGCCGAATCGCACTCAAACAAATCCCCTGACACGGGCGATAATATAATGGTAGCTGGTCTTGCCTTCCAAGTCTTGACCCTCCTTATATTCATGGTCCTCTGTGTCGACTTTGCCATCCGCACTCGGCGCCGCTACAAGTCCATGGGAGAATCCGCCTTTGACCAAAACCCTCTCTACGTTTCATTGCGAGGCAGCTGGCGATTCAAGGGATTCATTGCTGCACTCACGCTCGCTACCATTTGTATATTCTGGCGAAGTGTGTACAGAGTCGCGGAATTGGGTGAAGGGTGGACGGGCAACTTGATCCGACGCCAGTGGTTATTCGTTGGATTTGAGGGCGTCATGGTTATTGTAGCCTGCTTTGCGTTGAACCTATTCAACCCTGCGTTTTCTTTCAAGGAGGCGATGAATGGGCTTGGCGGGCTCGGAAGTAAGAAGAGAATAGCGAAGCAGGAGAACCAGGAGAAGGCGGTTAGTGGGAGTAATAGCGATGTTGAAGCTGTACCGCAGGCTAAGACGGTTGGTATTTAGGTATTGGGTTTTTGGGAGGAGTTTTTAAATAGGAGACTAAATAACTTTTAAAGTACGGCTAGATAGATATATAAATAATACACCATTGAATTGACGTGACTGTTCAAGCGAGCACAAGTATTGTCTTATTCACATCTATTCTCATTGGTGTTCTTCATATCTTTCGTAGTAGTCATCAAAAGATAATCCTCTGGATGCAGGGCGGTGGTTGGGAAGGGGAGGCGCATCGACTTGATAGTAAAATCGATTACTCCTCTCCTCAACAATCATCATATCTTGTTACAATATAAGATAGAGCTTGACCAGAGCCATAAAATACGCAATACGGTATTGTATTGGTGTGTTAATTCTCTACGCTGGGAGGATGTATGATACCGCCTTGCCGCTATCCAGAATGAAGCAATCTACACATAGAAGAATTGCCAGTGGTCGTAAGTCCTCAGAACACCCCCTTCCCCCCACCTCTTCATACCACACCCCTGGGGTGGTAGGTTTAAAAATACGATTGACTATTGTCGGGATATGAATAGTCATGATTACATGACCATCAAGGACTAAGCGAACGAGGCATAACCTGGTGAACCTCTTCGCAGCAGATCCATCATCCATCATCTAAGGATCTGCATCATACCAAATACAAGTCAAGACTATAGCAACCAATATGCAGTAGAAGCGATCATTCCTGTGTTACCAATATATCCTTTGCCACGTCAAATCAAACGTCATTCACAAGGTAATTTACATGGAATAACTGCAAACCTTGAAACCCTACCTCCTCCACTTTGTTCAAGCGCTCGCTCCTTCTGCAGAAATCACACACTGCATGCGCTCTTCTTCACAAACCAGCTTGCTATTATTTGCTTGAAAGGCTTCTTTCATTTTAACTTGATTTTGATGTGTGTCTATTTCACAAACCAGCTTGCTTGAAATGAAGGATTTTCTTGAGTCTTGAGTTAGTCACAATGATACCGTATGAAGCCACTTATTCATTGGGAGGATTGAAAGAAAGCATGGAAGATTCTACTTCTCTCAAACTAGTGCGAGACGAGACGTCAAATTTAAGCAAGCAATCGTGACCTGCTTGCGTATAGCTTCATGCATACTGTAGCAATCTTGCATGCAAACATGTCTACGAGTTTCCAGAAAGAGAAAGGCAAATGTCCTACTCAGCCATAGTTTCCTATATCAGAGCTGTCGGACACCTCCTGCAACATCATCTTTTCCCAGGAGCATCTGCTGAGCAAGAATCTCCCTGCATTCGTTGACCTGACTCTTTTGAACCTGAACATCCATCAAGCGATACGTTCATCCTTTTCACACCCCTTCGAGACACTGATGAAGATGTCGGCCAACAACAAAAGCGAATCAAGCAGCAATGCAAAGTCAGCTCAGAATCCCCCGTCAAATGCTGCCACCGTCGTAGTCCCTAAAAGCGAAGCGGTTTCCAATTTCAAGCCCACAGTCATCGGCATCTACGGCATCCAGGGTAGCGGAAAGTCCTATTTACTAAACGAGCTGAAGCGCGAGCTCGGAGAAGAGAAATTCGCGTATCACGACGGCGCTGTGATGATCACGGAGCTTGTGGAGGGCGGTTTCGACGCTTTCAAAGCGATGAACGCAGAGGGTAAGGAGCGCGAGCGGAAGCATGCCATTGAGACGATTGGAAAGCTGGCGGCCAAGGATGGGAAAGTGGCGATCGTGGCTGGGCATTTGATGTTCTGGTCCGAAGGCAAGGATGCGGGGAATGTGGTGTGAACGGAGGAGGATTCGAAAACCTATTCGCATGTAGTGTTCTTGGACGTTCCGGCCGAGCTCGAGCATCGACGCCGGGAAAAGGATATGGAGGTTCGTCATACTGGCGCTCGCCCCGTTGAGTCGGTCGAGCATTTGCGGAAGTGGTAGGATGCGGAGAAGGAGCAGTTGCGCGAGCTCTGCCCTAAGCATGACATCTTGTTCACGGCCGTATCAGACAATGCCAGCTCTCCGAGGTTGTTGGGGAGTGTCTTGCCGCTGTTGAGAGATTTCCAGCTGCATAACGAGAAGCTCAATCTGTCTAGGGCCGAGAGTAGACTGGATGAAGCTTTTCTTGCTGGCCAAGGTAAGCTGGAAACGATGTTAGTCTTGGATGCCGACAAAACTCTTTCGGCGGCGGATACTGACTCGATGTTTTGGAAGAGGACGTCTAGCTCTTTCCAATCGGAGGGTAATGAAGATCCGTTACAGACGTTATTCAGCGGCCCGCTTGGATACAGCTACAACGCTTTTCGTCAAGCTACTCTGCTTTATGAAGAGGCGGTCAACGATCAGGAGTTTGAGGCTCTGTGCCAGGAAGTTGCTTCGGCGGTGGTCATGTATCCTGAATTTGTGTCCTTGTTGCGACAGACGGCAAAGCAAGATCATATTGGAGCTGTGATCGTCACCTGCGGATTACGTCAAGTCTGGGAGATTGTTCTGGAGAGAAATGGTCTGTCCCAGGCAGTGAGAGTCATTGCGGCGGACGTGTTACCGACGGTTTTGTTGTTACAGATGTAGTGAAAGCTGCCTTGGTTACTCGTCTGAAGGATGTTCACCAAGTGTATGTCCGAGCCTTTGGAGACGGACCACTTAACCTGAAGATGTTGGGAAAAGCGAATGAAGCTATCGTCGTCGTTGGTGATGAGGGAATTAGAAGTGTTTCCATGGAGAAGAAGTTACAGGATGCCATCGATAATGAGGGTCTTCATGCACGTCAAGCTGTGCTACCCAGCACTGCTTCACCACGCTTGGATGTTGGCAAGCTTCGCCTAGTCAATCTCACGGAGCAAAGCTTTCTCGACACTGTCTTACGTCGTCACACCCCGCGAGCTACCATTCGAACATTCGCTGCAACGAACAAGGGTGCCGAAAAGGTACTTACGGCACAGAGCCGCGATGCAACATTCGCTGGTCCAGCCTTGAGGGGAGTCCACCAGCGGATCGGACAGTATCTAGCTGCTGAATTCCTGACCGATGTCATTGGTGTCGATACCTACAATATCTTGCACGTCCAAGGCCATATGACGGACGGCCATCGACTTCTCCACGAGGAAAAGACGACTATCGTGACGCTCATGCGAGGCGGAGAGCCCTTGGCGCTCGGAGTCAACGATGTATTCCCACTTGCCATGTTCGTCCACGCCAACAAACCAGCCGACGTCAAGCTTCTTCATTTGGAAAAACAGCACACTCTTGTATTGGTAGATTCGGTCATCAACAGTGGGAAGACGATAGCGGAGTTCGTGCAATATGTCCGCCGTGAGCTGTGTTCCACTATTCGCATCGTGGTTGTTACCAATGTTGCGCAGGTCAAATCGATTGGCATTATGGCTCGTCAGCTCCCTGGTGAGAACTTCGATCTTGTTGCTCTTCGGCTTTCTGAAAACAAGTTCACAGGCACAAAGGGGGTTGATACAGGTAATCGTCTGTTTAACACGATCAATCTGGCATGATTCAACGGCTTTCCTCTTTTATCACAGGACAGTGAGATGGAGCTAGGCGAATGAATACAGAATAATTCCTGGTGTTTTTTTTGGAGGGGTACTGATAACTACGCCGTAATTGGACAACAGGAATGCGGGCGTCTATGTTTTTTAATACATGCTTTTGGGTTTTCTTGATGGATGACAGGATGATTGGGTTGCTGGCGTATGTTTTGAATATTTGTTTGGGGTTTCGAGGTTGTGGGCGTCGTTCTAAGCGCTATTCTATTGCTCATGTCTGCGTCTGAGCACTATAGCGACGGTATTGAGATTATTGACGAGATGTTAGAATACCGTGAAGTCGTGGAGGATCTAGTGTGTAGCTTTGACACCAGGGCGCTTGCCCAATCAGATGATAACCCTTGACATGCGCTCACAAACAAAAGCTAGCAGACTAAATTGATAACTTTTCCATTGATTTTACAAGATATCTTCTCCCTCCACGCAACCCAAAAGAAAAAGCATCAACAAGGAATCTATGTCAATCTTTAAAACATATCATACAACCTTCTTTCCACTGTTCGTCAATTTCAACGGCACAGGCTTACTCCACAACCACAACGCCACGAAGCCTACCCACCCGGCGACCGTGACCGCAATACCCGCCATCCAGGGCCAAGCACCGGTAATGGCCCAACTGCGCGGCCACTCATCGTGTGCAAAGTGGCGCACGGTAACGGTGTTCTTCTCTTCGATGTTGGAGAGTAAGGGCCGCTTGTGGTTTACTTTGAAGTTGAAGATTCCATGCTGGTCGGGGATTTTGAATGAGGTCGTCCAGATTGTCGACGTGGGGGTAGTGGAGGAGAGGGTTAGTGGGAGGCGATGGAAAGGCGACAGCATGGAGAATTCGAGTTGGACGTTATCGCCCTCGGCGGGTTGGAAGGGGACCCATTTATCCCATTGATATTCAGAGAGTTCGATGAAGTATTTCTGTTATGCTAATTAGCTGTCCGTATTTATATTAGGGTTGATATTACTTACCACATCATTCTTGACTCGGTAAATCTTGGGGTTTATCACAGGCTCCGTCTCGCCTTCATCCAAGTGGTGCTCAATCTTGCCAACCTTCAAAACACCAATTTCATTAAACGTCCAGCCCGTGACTTCCTTTGCGAAAGCCTGGTTGGCCGTCTTGGCAGCCTTGTCCGAAGCAGCTCCAGTCAAGCCAGCACTCGGCTTGACCTTAGCATCAAACCAAGCATTCTCAAGCATCTCGGAAGCTCCAATCACCGTAAAACGAGCAGAATTTCTCGCCTGCATCGCAGTAACAAGAGACAATTGCTGTCCGACCGCAAACGGATCATCCACGCCCTCAACCTCTTCCTTGGGGTTATATGAGTATGCCGTTCTAGGTGCTCGGAGAATAGGAGTCAACAATGGGCTAGTATTGCCCAGAGTCTGTCCCACACCTTTGGGGAATGCAATCACGTCTTTGCCGTCTCCAGCGAAGAAGTTCTTGACATCTGATCGGAGAGCATCTGGTCTCGGGACGAGCACGACATCGTGCTTCTCTGCGGCACTGATGGTGTCGTAATTGAAGTGGTCCACTACCAGACCAGTGCGGTCGCTGGGAAGGTGGATGTCGAGTTCGAGGAGGAGGGATACGAGGGCGGAGGGTGTAGGATGGGACGACGAAAGTGTGAGGAGGATATTTCCACCGGCGTTGATGAAATCAAGGAGGATTTTAGGTGTCAATTGTGGACCAAGGCCTATAGATAATCAGATTGTGTAATTCCAACAAGGATATCTTGTCATTCGTACCTTTCGACTTTGGTGGTAGAATAAGTAGGTGGTCATAAGCTCTCTCGCCCAATTCAAACAACGCAACTTTATCACTCTTCGGTGATTCGTATGTGAGTTTAAAGCCTCTAGCTATAATTCCTCGCCATCAGTAAAATTCCCAATCCAGACCCCCCAAGAATGTGCCATTGAGACAAAACTTACCTTCAAGATCCCCCAAATACTTCGAGTACTTGGACTTCTCAGCCAACTCTTCAATCACCACCAACAGTTTATTCCCACTCGCGCTCGCCGCCTGCACAACGGCCAGCAGGCCTAGCAGCAGAAAAGAAAGAATCCACCGCATTGTCGTTGTGTGGTTGTAGTGTATGCAATGTTCAGTCTGGAAGCTTAACAACTTTAGGAAACGTATGCAATTGCCAAGACTTGCAGGGATGTGGTACGTACCGCAGCGCTACCGTACCTTAAGGTACTGTAGCAAGCTACACGTGATTGGCGCTACTCCATACAGTAATAATCGAGCTTCCCGTCGTCAACCTCATCGAACAACATCGAAACCTCGCTCGCGCCAAACCTCACCTCACGAGCCGGAATTGCAATAACCCCTCAATTGCGTTCGTCGCCATCTCCTCTCCCTCCCTTCCCTCCAACACCCAGCTAATTCCCTCCGCCCCAGCCACCATGTCAGCAACCCCCCGTTTCTGGTCCCAACCAATCCGCTACCTACGCTGGGCAGCGATCCAAAAACCCGCCATTTTCTTCTCCGTCATAGTCGGCAGCCTGGGTCCCCTCACGGTGGCGGTCGTGCCGCCTATTCGACGAAGACTGGGCGATGCGCAGAGGCCGGAGATTCCATTTACGTATCCCGGTATGTTCATAATAACTCGCGAACCAAATAACTCGCAACCCAGATGGACGGGGGGGGGGGAAGGGACAGGGTGTCTGTATATATGCTTGGAATATATGTATGCTAACGACATCTCTTATAGTCCCCACGGGTCCCCGAAAAGATTTAAAAGGGTATGAGGATTGAGGTGTATGTTCTGGCGAGGCGATGGATGAAGGAGAGGGGTAGGATGGAAGTGTATATAAGGCGTTTTGAGAATGGGAATGAAAATACCAGAATGGATGAAACGACCAAGCTACGGCTGGAATTACTCTTGTCCATACGCGTGGTCCTGAAATTATACGTGCATGCAAAACAACAGACGAAGGCTGATTGATGGAAATCACCACCTACCTACCTACCTACCTACCAGAAGCAATGGTGCAACGAAGCTGGAGCAAAATTGTAGTAGCTATGTATGGTATAGTCCTGAATGTAAGTATTGCGATTCTTATTGTGGTCCCTGGCGCAGGACCAGGACCCTCTTTAGCAACTACAATTTGATACAATTTGGGCATTTAAAGCCCACAGATGCCCTAGGTCTCTGTTTATTACTTATCTGCCATGTCCGATTTCCCATGCATACCATTCTTTCAGCTTGAAAATGAGATATATATCAAACATTCACTAGCACAAAAGAAAAAAAAACTCAAAAGGAAACTTTAAGTATGAAGCAGTGGGAAGTTTACTAAAATGACTATCCTAGCCTTATTACGTCTAACTAATCTATGCCAATGCCAATGCCAATGCCAGTACTCCTGTCCTCCTACTGGAACACCATTGCCCTGCCTTCAGCCGTATTGTCATACCCAATCCATACTCCTAGCAATCCATGCTGAGTTTATCAATCAATACCAAAGAACCCAAACCACCATCAATCCAACGTAGCAGCAGACTAGAATAAGAAGCAATACCAATTGAAAAACAAAACCGTAGTCAACAATGAAACCTATACCGATACTCTCACCTTTCAAATATCTTAAATGAAAGCTCCGTTTTCCTCGCTACCACCAGCGATTCTCTTGCGGCGACTATTGAGAAACAGCTCGACCATACGCTTACTTCCAATAGCCTGGGCATCCTGCTCCGACATTTCGCCAGTATCCGGACCCAGAAGACCTGCCCCATCGGCACCATACAGGTCATCCGGATCCTCCGCCATCTTTACATTCTCATTCTGGGTATAAGATCGGGTCGAAGTAGAATCGAACTGTTTCCCGACCGATCTCGGTGTGTTGTTCAATGGACGGCCATATTTCTTGACCAACTTCGCTGGGGTTTCCATGCTTTTTGTGCTGCGAAGCGTGGTAGATGATACGTTTCGCTTGTGAAGCAGGTTCCTTCCACTCATACTTGTTACCTTGAGAGCAGAATTGGGAGCGCTATCCGCATGAGTTGTGTTTGTAGTTGCAATTGACCGAAGAGACGACCTCGACGGCATAGGTCGGATAGGAGAATGAACAGGAATCGGCGGCGGAGGAGGTGGGGGTGGGATATGCGGCCTACCAACACTTTCTGATTCCATAGATTCAACGAGTGAGACGGCAGAGCGCTTCTTCAATATAGGCTTCAAGGGCGGCGGATTATGGAAGTGGGCGTTCTGCTGAACAATACCCAGAGGCTGCATGACCGTGCTAGCTTTGCGTTGAGAAACTTGCACATCATCGTCATGGATCTGTGCATTCTCTCGAATATGGCCAGTATGAAACGACTTTGGCATCGTGGGCAGCGCGTAATTGACATATGAGCCTTTATTTGTGTTATCTTTGACCTTTTCAAGTTTTTCAACTTCAGACGACATCCATTTCTTCCATTCGACCGATCCATTAGAGCCGGTGACACGGTGACTTGCTCCATGTGGCATTGCAGGACGGTAGGTCATTCTGTCCAGAATAACGGCATCACCATTACCCGAAGGCAGAAAGGGCATCTCAGGAATAGAACGATCATTCGACACCAATGAGATCGCACTAACAGCCGCAGGGATTTGGCCACTTGTGGTTCGCGAATAAACACTCTCGCTGTACGCTTTCTGAGACTCGTGGTCGCTTGGCCCAGATGTGGAACTATCAGGTCCAGAGTAGAGAGGATTGCGAACTAGAGAGGCTTGACTGGGTTCTCTCAGCGCTGACGAATGATAGTCGTCTTCAGCCATAGCACGTCTGTAAGGACTTGTTGTTCTCGCAATGGTCATATTACTTCCTCCAAAGAAGGTCGATCTGGATTCCCGCAGACCTTTGTGCGCTGGAACAACTGGCTCATTGAGATGTGCTATCTCTTGTGGTGTAAGTCCAGACTCTTCTGGTACAGTGTAAAAAGAAGAATTGGCAGAACGCACTGCCGCAGGAGCATTCGATTCAGGCCAGCTTGGGTGATTGGTAGCATAATTCTTTTTGTCGGCCATTGGGACCTTTGGCGAGAAAACATCATCCTCATTTTTCATGCGCATTTCACGAAGAGGCTCCGCTGTGACCCATTGCTGAACATGCCTTTTACTATATTCGGTGTCTTCGTCGCCTCTTGGTACCCGAACCGAATTGGATCTTACATTCTGGTGACCATGGCTTTCATATTCGTGGTTTCTACCGCTCCTTTTGGAATCCTCGGGAGTCACTTGCCGGATAGTGGCAGGAGTTCGGCTGCCCTTGCTGCTATGAACAGAGCTACCACGTGCTGGGATCTGCTTTGAACCAGCAAAACTCTCCACGCTCCCAATTCGCGAGGCTGCAAGTTTAGCTTTGGGACTGTTTTCGTCCAGTCGCTTCATGAGTGCCGAATAGACCCGCGCGCTATCAACGGAAGTAATGTTACCCGCACTCTTGCTTGGTCGATGCATGATGGGATAAGCTGAAAATTGGTTTGGTAACCTCTGCCGGTCAAAGGACGAAGATGTGATATGGGTACCGTTCTCGTTAATAATTGAAAGCCGTTGTTGCTCTCTTTCGGTAAGTGCTCGCCCACCATGGCTTGTAACGGTATTGGCAGCAGTGCTAGTCCAGCTGGTAACTCGAGATTTGTCGTCGCTGTGCTCGCTTCCTAAGCTTCTAACGCTTCCGGTATGTGACTTTAACTTCTCGTCCGAGCTTTTCACACGAATCGACGGTACACGGGATGCCACACGCAAGAGTGAAGCCTCATCTGGATGAAGACCATTGGAGAAGGTCTCTTGCATTCCGGGAGTATCGCCATCATATTTACGAACGTGCGTTTCCGGTGCGTCGACCTGCTGATTTGGTATGGCGAACGGTTCATCTTTAGCGAACCCAAGAACGCGCTTCAATTTGTTTTTGATCGTCTTAGAGACCTTTCGAGCCTTGTCTCTTAGCACAGACTCCTTCGGCTGCGCGGGTTGATTTTTGGATGCGATAGACATGCCATAGCTGCTTCCGCTGCTACTACGGACCGATTTTCTGAAGGTTCTCTCTGGTTTGTGGAATTTTGATCTAAAAAGAAAGGACGGCTGTTCTCGCAGTCTTTGTTGGGTGGTTTGGTGGAAGAACCTATCTCGTGCCATCTGGACTGCTTCGTCATTTCTCGCGCCAAAAGTGGTCGATCTTCGGCTGCGGAGAAAACTCATTGACTTTGGACCTCGCAATGCATGTTGAGATGGTCGATTTTCGGATGCTCGAGAGTCGGTAGTGCTCCGTCCCGTGTATGAAGTGTCATGTCCATCCGGGGTGCCATTAGTATAGAAGACATGCGGAGCTTTAAGAGGGCTGAACATAGACTTCGACCTTCGGATTCGGCGGTATGAGGAAGGAGTGGAGGCAACGTCGTCTTCACGAGTGTAGTATTCATCGTATGCTGCGAGGGCTGTGGCAAAGCTGTCACCTGTTGCTTTGCTCATCGAGCCTTTGCCAATTGAGGATGAACGACTCGGTGGTCGATATGCAGCCGGAACGGGGGCATTTGTAGTCATTGCCATCGGTCTCAGAGTAGTCGTGCTTGACTTTCGCTGGACAGTAGGCTGCGTCCCTCGCCCACCAATGGACTGTCGTCTCTGTACGGCATTGGGTCCAGCGAAACGGACACTTTGCTGCCGCTTGACAGTATGCTCCTTGTTGTTCGGGGCATCTTGATGAGAGATGCGTGGTGCATTGTGCGATGAGAAACCGCTGCGGCTCATATCAGCGCTGCTCCTCTCTTGTGATCGAGCGAAGGCTAAATTGGCAGCGACGTGGGCATGTTGACGAGCGACCTCAGGATCAATTGAATCATGCTTGTTGTGAACTGACGATGTTGATTTGCGACGACTGATGCTGTTTCGTCGAAGCATCTTGTGAAGCGATAGCCGCAGAAATGAAGTAATTGAAATGAGACTTGTAGAATGCGATACAGTTTCTGCAGTCTGCATGCATGCGGTAACCAAAAGTTGAGACGAGCTCGATGATGAAGGAGAAAGAAACAACACGGAGACTCGGGAAGGATAACCAAGTACTTGGAAATGCGGCTCGAATGGAAGGTGCCATTCTGCTCAAACCTTTTAAACACGACGGTCGCTCTAGGAAGGAGCGATGCAGAAGCTTCACTACTGAGTTCGCACCAAGCTCAAACATTAGCATGAACATGTTGACGAGGAAATCACTTTGGAAAAAACTGTGTCAAAATTGTATCGTTTGTCTATTGTTTGTTATAAACGAAAGAAACTTGTGACACGAGGAAACCTGTAATCAAGATGGATACAATGAAAAACCGAACCACCATCCAGCTCCGACCCATGATGCTCAAACTGTAAAAAGGACCCGGTAAGGAATTATGTCCTGGCAAGACATTGATTCGATATCATAAATGTCAATAACATGATGCAATTTCGCTCACATGCTAAGCTCCTCGAAGAACTCTTTGAGCTCTTCCTCAACAATTTGCTCGATCTTCTTTGAGAGCTTCTCGGTCTTGGACACAGCTGTCTTGGTATCCTTGACAATTTCTCCAGAGACCATGTTGAAATCCTTCTCAATAGCTTCCTCCAGCAGCTCAACAGTGGTTGGCAACTTAAGAGGCTCCTTGGTAGCAGCCTTCTTGGAGTATCCACCAGACTTGATGATGGAAGAGTAGTTGGAAGATCCACCACCGTTCCAGGCCAAGATGTTCTCGGTATCCGAGGGGACGTCACTCAAAACACCCTCAGTGGCAACGCTGATCAAGTTCTGCTTGAGCTTCTTGGGGGTAAGCTCAGCAACTGCGTATGCAGAGTCCGAAGATGGCTGGAGAGACAGGTAGTAGGCCAAAAGACCAGCGATATGTGGGGAGGCCATGGAGGTACCAGAGATGGTGTTGACGGCGTACTTGCTACCAATCCAGGTAGACAAAATGCTCAAACCAGGAGCGAAAATATCGTTGCACTTTCCATAGTTGGAGAAGTATGCACGGGAGTCATCGAGAGCTGACGCACCGACGGTGATGGCGTTCTCAGCAGCTGCTGGGGAGTAGTTGCAAGAGTCGGCATTGTCATTTCCGGCGGCAACAGCGAAGTGAATACCAGCAGCAACGGCACCGTTCACGGCACGGTCAAGAGCAGGGGACTTGCCACCACCAAGAGACATGTTGGCGGCGGATCCCTTGAAGCCCTTCTTTCCCTTCTTAGCTTTCTCAGTGTGGGAGTTGGCAGCCCACTCAACACCCTTTACGACATCTGCCATAGTTCCAGATCCGTTGGATCGGAGAACCTTGACAGCATAGACGTTGGCCTTCTTCGCAACACCATACTTCTTGCCAGCAACAGTACCAGAGCAGTGAGTTCCATGTCCATTTCCGTCCTCGTCGGCATCGCCAGCTGGGATGGTCTTACCCCAGTGTGCTCGGCCCTCGAAGTCGACGTGCTCGGTGTTGGTTCCGGTGTCAATAACGTAGACATCGACACCCTCACCCGCATCAGCGGCATATAGGTACTTGTTGAAATCGCTGAAACCTAAGCTATCTCTGTGGGAGATACGGGCAAGACCCCATGGGGCGTTCTTTTCGAGCTCCCCGGTATCATCTCCTCCTAATGTGTGGACAAGAGAGTCTTTCTCAACATATTCGACCTGGAAGAGAGGACGTCAGCAACAGTTCAGACAGTGGTCAATAATTATGCAATGGGAGGTGGCGTCTATCACGTGCTGAAAGCAGTTATGCAATTCAGGCAACTAGCTTGAATGCCCCCGAGGTCGCGTGGTACTTGGAAATAGCAAGTTTGATAAGGCCCAAGATGAAGCTCTGAAGCATTGTTTGGAGACCTTTTGAAAAGCGAGAGATACGACAAAAAGAGTAGCGGAGAGCTCAGAAGGTACTCACATCGGGATGTCTTCGGACCTTCTCGATCACAGAGTCATCGAAATGGCCAGAGTAACCCAGGAAGTCGCCGGCGATGTTGTATGTATGTTTGAGACCCTCGAAGATGTCGTTGGTGATGGGAAATTGCGAGCGTTTGCGGAGCTCAGTTCGCACATTCTCGCTCTCGCCGTGGATGTTTTGCACCCAGCTGTGATGGTCGGAGGCCGACTTCTCTGTGACGTGCTTCTTGAAGACGACAATGTAGGAATCAGGAATGGTCTCGGCATTGCTCGAGGAGAGGATAGGAGCAGCACCTTCGTGGATGGTCTCGGTGCTGAAGGTTGGTGCCGATGACGCCAGCAGCGGCAACAGCGTCAAGCCGATAAGCCCACGCATGATGGATGGAATGAATGGGATTGGAAAAAGAGATAGATAGAGGTCTGCCTGAGACTGTGATAAAATGAAATGAGATCTGTGGACGATGGTGGAGTTTGAAGACAGTTGGTGGTGCTGTCTTCGAGATGGATGATGGATGGAGGAAGAGGAAGAAGGGTTGTTGATGAAGGAGAGGAGAGGAGAGGAGATAGAGATGTAGGTGGTTACGGCAGAGCTCTGGTCGCCTAGAGAGGGTCCTTGCGCTTGAAGTGGTCACTGGGGCGGAGTTTCAAAGCGAGTTAAACCATATGCGGTAAGGATCCATGGCTTATCGCCAGATAAGAGGAGGCAGCTGTGAAGGTGTGATTCACGAGGGATGTGTGAGTATCTCTATGTAAATACCATGTAAATCACAGAATATGGCAATAGAATGATAACATTACATTGTAATACTTCGTATATTCCTATTCAATAATGCTGGAGTGGAAGATCCAAGAGCATCGCATCTCCAGAGCTCTCCTTGCCCACCCTCGCCGCAACCAGTCATCAACATCAACCCCACACCAGCGTCAGCGTTCAGACTAGACAAGCTGCCATCCCTTGAGCTCTCCACTCCTCGGTCAGGAACGGCGCTTATCTTGCTCACCTGTCCTGTCCTGTCCTGGGAGGAATGGAGCTTTATAGACACTGGGTATCATAAGAACAAGGCGTCTTATTGTCAATAATATGTAATCACTGCCGGACTAAGACATCGCTGCCACTCTACTGCCCACCTGATACTTTCACATTGATACACAGTACGGTACTAACGAGTCAGCTAGGTATTTGACTCGGGCTTGGGGCTGCTGAGCCTTGCCTTGCCGATACCATACACGTGAGTCCACCAGCATGGAGCCTTGTGCTCCAGTACAGTAGGAGGGAATTATGCTCGGCATGGATGAATCATGGACCTCTCCTCTCCCTCCGCTTTTCATAGCAAGCAATACATACAATGCAATACAATAATGAATTCTCCCGAAAACAGTCAACACGAATAGAATCCAAGTCTCTTCCATGTCCCCCAATCATGTGAAGTCATCCATCATCCATCGCATCCTCCTCCAATGCTGAATGTATCCCCGTTCCCGTTCCCCGTCTTACAGTACGCGAAAACCCACTCTTTCTCTGTTCTGTTTGAAACCTCGCGAGGCAAGTCAACCACCACTTCAGCCTCACCGTACAACACTTCTAAAGTCTACAACCCAACACAAATTCGGCGCCGCCAACCTAACCTACGCCCCCCTCCCCCCAATTGCTACATTCCTTGTAAAATTGCGCGTCTTCTGCCCTATCGACTCTCCTAAAGTTACAACAGCCTGCAATCCTCTTCGATGCCAATTAGCTAGCTTACCCCGGTGCCTGGACTCTCCACGGGCGTGAGACAACCCAGAACAACAAATGAGGGACGGTAGGAGGCCTTGATTCTATCGGGAGATAGGGGAGGTGCAGAACTATGTCGGCTCGGTCACGGCGGCAGCGCTCGTCGACTGTTGCATCCGGCCCGCCAGAAAGTACCAAAGCAACTGCTGAGCTCCAGCTTCTCCTCGACAACCTCTCCACAACCCTCCACGCAGTCCCAGAAAATGTATATCCAGACCTCTCTACGCTGCTCGACCAAACCCAATCCATCCGTCGATATCTGATTGCTTCAATCCCACCCGCGCGAGCCAACGATGACTTTCGACATTTGCAAGGCTTCCAAATACTCTTAGATACCCTCCGTACCTTCTCAGGCTTCTACAATCCCTCGAAGCGAAATCAGAAGGAGAAGACTCAGTTATTTGAACTGCTAGGCATAATCTTGGGTGTATTGGCAGAAGCATTCCGAGAACATTATGGGAATCGGAGATACTTCAAACGCAGGGTGGAAGGTGGCGGCTGGGCAGCCCTAGAGCAGACAATTGCTAGCATTGGTATTGGCGGGAATGAGTCGGACATCTGGGGCGAAGCCCAATTGTTTGGCCGACTGCTAGCCTTTGCTTTAGACGACAAGAGATTTGAAACTCTGTGCCAAAAAGCGACTGGACTCCACCCATCCGTCAAGTCAGAGGGACCCCCTACAAAAGATAAGGATCTCGCTGCATATTTCCCAAGAACAGATCAACCCAAAGACAAAAGCGTAGCATATACTGCTACATCCAGCGACGAGGAGGCTCTTGTGCTTGTGGATAATAAGCTTCAGGAGATCTTGCGAGAAAGTTCTCTGCTCTATAACGCTGATATTGTACCAATCATTATTGATTTCTGGAAGACAATCCCTCGAGCACCAGGTACATCTGTCAACCCATCTGTGTTGGTTGTCATTTTGACATTAACCAAGATATCATCTGTATCCCATCATAATCTCTTGGCTGTCCATGGAACTGGGATATTGTCAACTTTACTTCCACTTGCTTTCGATTCCGATTCTCCTCTTGCCACTCCCGAGAGACGCTCCGTGGAAGCGCTTTGTGGTTCCCTCATATCACTCGGCATTAGCACTTTGAGCGATGCGCAATATCTTGTTTGTAACAAATCGGCGGCGGCCGCTGACTTTCTTCTGAAATCAGTCAAAGGCTCTCATGGCCCCGCATACATCCAATTTGACCTCTCTCTGAATGGTTATGCATCTATAGAGCTCCCAACGTTAGGCCGATCATTTCCACCTACGACGGCACCTGGCTACACATTCACAGCGTGGATATATGTGGATCATTTTGACCCGAACTCTCACACAACAATCTTCGGTGCTTTTGATTCAACGCAGACTTGCTTTCTCCTAGCATATTTAGAAAGGGATACCCAGAACTTCATCCTCCAGACCTCAGTCACCTCATCACGTCCAAGCGTAAGATTCAAGACAAAGGTTTTCCGGGAGAAGCGCTGGTATCACATCGCACTGGTTCACCGACGCCCAAGAACTATGACTTCGAGTAAGGCTGCATTGTATGTGAACGGCGAGTTCGCCGAGCAAGTCAAGTGTCAATATCCTGCGCCTCCGCCTGTCTCCGACGCCAGCACTGAAAGCTTTACATCATTCACCTCCTCTGCTAGTAAAGCAACAAATCCTGTGCAGGCATTTATGGGCACACCCCAAGATCTCTCAACGCGCCTTGGTCGCGGTGTAGTGTTCTCACGCTGGTCATTAGCATCAGCCCACCTGTTTGAAGATGTCTTGAGTGACGATCTTGTCGCTGTATACTATCGACTCGGACCTCGCTACAATGGTAATTTTCAAGATTGTCTGGGCTCTTTCCAAACTTACGAAGCCTCCGCTGCGCTGGGAATGCGTAACGAGCTTATACACCCGGGAAAAGATGAGAACTCTGACATTATAGGGGCTATTCGAGAGAAGGCTAGTATTCTTGTCCCGGAAAGCCGCATTTTACTTAGCATTCTTCCTTCCGCTGTTCTTGGGGAGGATAGTCGCCACAAAGGCTATGAATCACAACTTATGCGGGGTTTGAACCGGACAGCATCAAACAACTTATTTCAGCTGACTCACAACAATGGATCTGCGCTGGCTATCAATGCTGCCATTCCCTCCCTAAATGAAGCTTTGACCCGAGCTCAAGGGACTATGGTGTTGACAGGAGAGCCGGTCGTCGTTGTGCCTCAGTCCTTAGACGATGCTCTGTGGCAACTGGGCGGCTTCGCTGGAATAGCCCTCAAACTGGTCGAAAACGCAAAAACCAAGGACGAAATTGCACGAGCCGTTGAGATTTTGTTTGAGAGCATCAAGGGTAGTTGGCGGAATAGCGAGGCTATGGAACATGAGAACGGATACACCATTCTTGGTGCTCTGATTCGTGGCAAGATTGGGGCTGGAGTTGTTGTCTCGTCCAGGGGCAGTAACATCACGGATGTGTCTGCTATGAGCACTGACGATCGAGACCAGCTCGGCTTTCGACTTCTTAGTTTGGTGTTGGACTTTGTTGGATATAGTCACGAAAAGCCAGAGGAATCGTACATCATCAATCCCCTAGCATATCGCATTCTACTCGTAGATTTTGATATGTGGCGAAAGACAGCTCCTATCACACAGAAACTCTACTACAAGCAGTTCATTACTTTCGGTGTGAACAGCAAATTCCATCAATTCAACTCTAAAAGACTATTCCGAATGCGTAAGCTACCCTAAAGTCACTTCGATGCGCAACTACTAATATGAAATAGGTATAGTACGGAGATTTTTAGACGCTCTCAAAGCTGAGACATTTCAACGCGACGTATTTCCAGCTTTCATGGAAGCATTCACCAGTTTAGTAAAGTGCAATATGACAGCTGAAGTCCTACGAGCTCTTTCTCTATTCGTCACGTACGCTTATCATAAACCTACCAGCTCCGCAACAAGGACGCCTAATAAAGCGCAGTATGGAACGCTACCAAGCAGATCTGGGACTGTTACCAAGAGACCAAGCATTGCGACTTTCTTGGATGGGAACATTGTATCCACGAATTTAAGCAAGAGAGAACTTGGTACCAAAATACTTGAAATGTACGCAGGTCTGCTGTGTGAAGATAGTAGTTCGTCGAATCTTAAAAAGTTTGCGAGGACTGTGACCAACAAGGTAAGCAAAAGTCTGTCATAGACTATCGACAAATTCTAACTTGCAATAGTGGCTTTTGCATCTTCTGTCGGAAGATGACCCAGAAGTTGTGGTCTTAGGAACCAAAATCTTGGCCCGACTTATCGTAGTCAATGGCTCAAGCTACGCTACAAAATTCGCAACCAAAACTGGTGGCTTCGCTATCATGCGCTCGAGGTTGAAAAGGTGGTGGGATATTTCCACCCTTTGGCCGATTTGTTTCAGTATCCTGTTCGCTCGCGATGTAGCCGATATTGATTTTGAACGACCATTTGAGTTGTTTAGTCTCCTTGAGTCATTCAGCAACTGCAAGATCGTCTATCCTGCTGTACTACCTGTTATCACGGCCATGTTACAGCATGGCTTGAAAGAGGTTCTTCGTCATCAAGATGATCCTGATTCGCCTTTGAACGAGCGAAGTACTGGACCAGACCACGGTACTCTGAGTGTACCGAAACCCCATTCTCGCCGTCGCTCCATGTCCTTGACGAAGGAGTTGGAAGCTCGCCGTAAGAAAATCGCTACATACTCCGTTGAAACGCATACTAATTTTTCTCTAGAAACACACCAACACAAAAAAGAGCGAATTGGCGGCCAAGCCTCTGTTCTCCACACTGTCATTCGATTCTTCGCGGACCTGCATTCGAATTCTTCTGACTTTAGGGACTTTACTGTATCATCGGATTACATTCGGCTCTTGCTCGCAGTCCTCTTCCCAGTGATCGTCAGCGCCGACGCTGTCAATCCCGAGACGGAATTAAACTCTCGAGACTCAGCATTGACATTTGAAGGCGACGATGTCATCATCAGACCTATCTCCCGCGCTACAACCACACCTGCACCAATTGTCCGAACATCTAGCGTCGAGACTCTGCTCCCACCCAGCCCGACTGCGCCTAGAGCTAAACCTCTACGCCGAGGCTCATCATTTATCTTACTAACCTCCAAACCATCAGAATTCAGTCCTTCATCGGCTAGATTAAACCTAGTTATGTCACCCAAGAAGAAAGTCGCTGCTCAGAAGATCAGCAACTCCCTTGTCGAAGGCTTACTTGAGCTAGTCATCAATGTCTTTATTGACCAAGTCACAGTCCGGAAAGAGTTTCCTGGCTTTGGCTTATTCTTAAAAGTACCACCAGGGTTTCAAGAACATCAAGCGTACTTTGAATCTTATTTGTTACGAAACACAATTTCACAACTCGGGAATACGATTCAGCTCGACCAGAAATTATTGTGGGAGCCGAAACTCATTCAGAATATGGCGAGGTTTGTTACTCACATGGGCGAGGCTATCTTTGAAGGATGGTTCTTAAGTGGGGCAGAACCTTTGCTCGACTTTGCAGGAACATTGTTGGAATACCTGCAACGACCTGAGATTTCTAAGATAAAAAGTGTCAGACTTTGCAGCCAAGCCATCCTCTCAATCAAGAGTGTCTTCTTGAGGGTCGTCTTACTGCGACTGTCGGAGCTGGATAGTGCTCAAGAATCCGAAGATGAGGCTGTAGCATTCATGGATAAGCTTTTATACTGGCAGACTGTTGTTCTGTCATCAGATGGCGGCGAGGATGACTTTCTCAAGCTTATCTGTTATCAGCTATACTTGAAGTTGGTTGACTCAAGGGAACGTATTCGTCTAGCGGCTACAAACCTTTGGCGTATCTTGCTCGTTCAGAAGCCCGAAGAAACGTCGACGATATTTCACTACTCGACATCCACAAATCACAGACATTTAACATCTGGTTTCAAGAAACTCATGGAGTTAGATAATGAAACATTCGTTCAGTGGGTCGATGAACAACGAGCAGAACTGGATGCGTTATTCTTCGGAGCTATGTCAAAAGCGTGGGAGGATTTCGTCAGTGCAGAAAATCAAAAGACCGAAGAGACGGCCAAGGGTCGAATTGCCAAGCGTCGAGAGAGACTCAGGCAATGGCACACTGAGGACTTCACTGATGAAAAAATCCTTTTCCAACACGATCTCGCGACATCCTCGTGGATGAAGAACATCTACGCCGCAGAGCATCTCAAGCACCAGCGAGCGCAACAAGATCAGCAAGACAACTTTAGTTTCCTTGCTTCCACGTTTTCAAAAATGGATCGCGAACTTCATCGACCTTGTGCAGTCTTCGACAACGAATCACCGACGAAATGGAAGCTCGATCGTACAGAGGGCCGTAATCGTATGCGGCTTCGCATGTTACCAGATCGGGCAGCTGGCTCGTATGATTATCAACCAAAACGCAAGACCACAGATGCCTCCTCAAATGGAACACTGAAGCTTAACACGAAGCTTGCCTCGCCAGCAGTTCCAATCATCGGAACAACCCCAGTATCAGATTTGCCACCGCAGAATGATTTGGATGGTCCAAGTGATGATCCAAGTGACTCATTGATGAATGTTCAGCAGGACGGAGCAAATGAGGTCAATGAAATCGCTGTTCCGGAAGAAGAGTTTGAACTTGTGGATGATCCTAATGAACCTGAAGGCAACGATGCCTATGAAGACAAGAACCGTAAAGTTATGCGGAGTCTTCAGCGTGGCGACCAGGTGCAACAAGTCTTCAATATCTCCAGAATCATTGGTCTTGAGGCCTGTGAAGGATTACTTATTCTAGGCAAAGATTCTCTATATCTCATCGACAACGTCTTCCAGAGGTCTGATGGAGAAATTGTAAATGTCTCACAGGCTCCAGCAGAGGAACGAGATCCGTATTTGCAGATCATCGCTGGTCAGCCTGGTCAAAAAGCGAAAACAACTCAGGCCGCTAGAGGCGAACAGGAATCAAGAAGCTGGAAATGGAGCAACGTGATCAGTATCTCGAAGCGACGTTTCCTCTTCCGAGATGTCGCTATTGAGGTCTTCTTCACTGATGGCCGGAGTTATCTCTTGACTGCTATCTCGCCAATTATCAGAGATGATTTATATTCAAAGCTTACATACAAAGCGCCCCACTCTACTGGAAGTTCCAGTCTACCGAACCCTGAAGATGGCTGGCGGCTTGAAGCTCTAAAGGTCTCTGAAGAGGCGCCTGCTTCGTTTGGTTCCAAATTCGGTTCTATCTTCAACTCCTCGGCGTGGAATCCAGCAATGCGTAGATGGGCAAAGGGAGAAATTTCGAATTTCCATTATCTGATGTTGGTGAATACTATGGCTGGCAGGACCTTCAACGATCTTACTCAATATCCAGTATTTCCCTGGGTTCTCGCCGATTATACTAGTGAGGAACTGGATCTCGAAAATCCGGCTTCCTTTAGGGATTTGTCGAAACCAATGGGAGCTCAACATAACTATCGGGCTGCGGATTTTATTGAGCGATATAAGACTTTTGCAGACATGGGCGACCAGCATACACCAGCTTTCCACTACGGGACTCATTACTCATCAGCTATGATTGTTACCTCGTACTTGATCAGACTTGAGCCTTTCGTCAAGTCGTTCTTGTTACTTCAAGGTGGTAATTTTGACCATGCAGACCGAATGTTTTATTCTGTCCAAAAGGCTTGGCAGTCTTCTTCGAAGGATAACATGACAGATGTGCGGGAGCTGATTCCTGAATTCTTCTATCTGCCAGAGTTTCTGACGAATACTAATAATTATAACTTTGGCACAAGACAGAGTGATGGTGGCAGTGTGGATACGGTTCAGCTTCCTCCTTGGGCTAAGGGAGATCCTAAGATATTCGTCGCCAAGAATAGGGAAGCCCTCGAGAGCCCTTATGTTAGCAAGCGTCTTCACCAATGGATTGACCTAATTTTTGGCTGCAAGCAACGCGGCGAAGCAGCCATCGAGAGTGTGAACGTCTTCCACCATCTCTCATACCACGGCGCCACAAACCTCGACTCCATCCCCGACGAAGAAGACCGTAAGCGCACGATTAGCATAATCCATAACTTCGGCCAAACCCCTTACCAAGTATTCTCACGCCCGCACCAAGCCCGCGAAGAACCTCGCTCCCGCATTAAGCGTCTCGACAACGCAGCCCTTTCCCTAACCCGCCTCCCTTTTGCACTCTTTGAATCCCACGAGCGCGTCGCCTCCCTAATCTACGCCCCTAAACTCGACCGCCTCCTCTGCGCCACCGCCTTCCGCCTCAACCTTCCCCCCACCTACGACAAATACCTCGAATGGGGCTTTGCAGACAACACTGTGCGTTTCTTCTTCACCGAGTCCCGCAAGCCCGCCGGTCTATTCGAGAATCTTCATCAAGGCCAGCTATCAGCCGGTATCTTCGCCTCTTCTCAGCTTCTGATTACGGCGGGCGAAGATTGCGTTCTGTCTGCCCATACTATCGTCACCTCGCCTTCCAAACCAGTAGAGCTACAACTCCGCTCCTCGCTCTTCGGCCACAAAACCCCAGTCACCACCCTCGCGGTCTCGAAATCCTTCTCTACCCTGCTCTCTGCATCCGCCGACGGCATCGTGCTGTTATGGGATCTTAATCGTCTGGAATTCGTGCGGAAACTTACACATGGCCGTCCGGTCGAAAGCGCAGCCATCAACGACGTCACGGGCGATATCCTCCTCTGCCGCGGACAGAAAGTCGCGCTGTTCACGCTTAACGGGGAGCTCATCCTCGAGCAGAATGTATGTCAAGACCAGGACGACTATGTGGCTTCTTGTGCTTGGTATGAAGGCACTGGCAACGAGTGGTTGGAAAGCACGCTGCTGTTCACGGGCCAGCGGAGGGGGGTCGTGAATTGTTGGAAGAAGGTCGTGGGTAAGGGGAAAGGGGGATGGGCCTTGGAGCTGGTGAAGCGCATGGTGCATTATGAGGAGGATGGCACGGCGGTTAGTGGAGGGAATGGAGGGAGTAATGGCGAGGCGGCTGTTAGTTGTGTGAGGGCTATGGCGCAGTGTGTTTATACGGGGGATGAAGATGGAAGAGTGGTGAGTTTACCTTCTTCCTTTCCCTTCTATTTAAGTTTCAGATTTTGGGCTTTGGGCTTTGGACTTTGGCTAATTGATTGAAAAACAGTATGAATGGGATATCATCGCACGCGAACAATGATAGATGATGGGGTGGTTACTGTCGATGTGGTGTTTATAGACGGCGGTGGTCGTGTGTGTGGTGTGGCAAGACATAAAACTGGAGATGAGATACCTGACTTTGACGAGGGATTCATGCATTCGCAGTGGCGTTTTTGGATTTTAAATGATTGATTGTATTTAGGGCGGGCGTATAAGATGAGATGAGATAGGGAGGAAGGTGGAACTGAAAGAAAGAATTGAATCAAGTCGTTCATTTGTTTTTGGATTGTTGCTGGTTGGGGTGAAGTGGGGTGAACTGAAGTGTTCCTTGAGACGCCTAACTTATGCTTGCTATGCCATGGTGCCAAGAGCGAAATTTGGGATGCAAAAAGCTGAGACTCGAGATAATCCATTTGCCACTCAACGCCTCGATCATTGTTAAGAAGGATTCCGAATGCGGTCTAGCGTTCGATAAACCCCTTTCCGATAACAGCTTACTTGTTTAGTCAGCGGATTTTGAACTACCTCAAACACCAAAAACCGGGAGACACTTTTATACCATATCTTTCAGAAACCCTCCATATGGTTAGTATATACGACACATCATGGTATTGCATAGGAAACCTTTGGAGGCGTGTGAAAGATACTGGGCACGGAGATTTAAAGGTAAATCCGGAACTATCTCTTACTCGGAGTTGAGCAACTTGAGAGCTAATGTTGTTTACAGTGCGATTTACATACTAGCACTTATGGTCAAGTTACTTTAAAAGAAAGTTCAACCTTTGAAATAACACAAGGTCATTAGACTATCGCTACCAGCTTCTTTTCAAACCAAAATATAAGAATGTCGATTTCATGTCGCATTCCCGTTTCAGATTCCCCCTGAGGGTTTCAACATCGCACCGAGCGAGCACAACGCGACAGATTTAAACCTCATCTGAAATGCTAACAATCGAAATAACCTTTCAGCGAAGTCAAATCCGGGCATTCATTATCTTTTTATACTCGCGGTTGCAATTGAAGATACGCAGACACTATGAGAACTACAGCAATCCTCTGCGGGGTAGCTATGGCGGGGTTAGTGGGGGCCGGAGAGCTGGCTATGGACATGCAAATTGACTTCCCCCTCTACCCCCGCGCAACAGCAACATCAGCAGTAGCACTTCCTGCAGTAATTCTCTCCCCTTCCATCTCCCATCTCATCTCACCTCACCATCAACTAACCCAACCACCCTCCGCAGACATTCACGCAAGCCCTCGGCGCCGCCACCGCACCCCCCGTCACCTCATCCAGCGACGCCAAAAAGCCCTTCGCCGTCGCCGGCGAGACGTTCGCCGATCTGCAAACCGCAGTCACCAAGTCCTGCAGCCTGCAACACACAAACTGCTCTAGTGCTGCTAATAGTCCCGGGGGCGGTGGAGGCGGCGGCGGGAAGAGCACCGCGGCGGGGGTTACGGTCAATGAATGTGATCAGCAGCAGACGGATTGTCTTGCTGCGGGAACTGACACGAGCACGAGTGGGAGTGGGGGTTCTAGTGTGGTGAGTAGCTCGGATGGTACGGCGACGGCGACGGGGGCGCAGGTATTGAGGAGTGTGGATGCGAATTTCTTTTTTTTCTGTGATTCGTAGGTTCATTGGGGGATCAGGTTGGCGTTCTGGGAAGGAGCTTGGGGAAATGGCGATGTATGTTTTATTTTGTTCATCCATCTGAGGTATCTATCCATTAGATATCTTGATGTATGGGTTCGACTATTATAGTTGTATTATATAGCTCGTATAAGAGTCGAACTTATTATTGACGACTGGGACTATAGAAGTGATCCTCAACTCCAATAACCTGACTTTCATTCTGCTCTTCAATTTTCAGGTTTGCTATTGCTTAATTAGAAGATTTCTGGTTTAAGAGAGTAGTAACAAACGTCTACTTTTCCTAATTAAGTGGCGGGGAAATTGCTGCTATGTCTTTTAAACTTCACTCCTAATATGACAGCACTGCTTATATTGCCAGTGGGGTAAAGAGTGAGATTACGTAACTAGTAAAGCACTGCAACCGCCAGACTGGTTTTATATATAAGATTGCTTTTAATGTAGTGAGAATAGCTTCAATTTGACTAAAAGCTGGTGCACTAGATGCGGTGCGGGGTAATTTGCGGGGTAGACACTTCTATGTACGAGTAAAGTCACTAGCGACGGAATATTGTTTGTAAACTTGGCAGTCACTTATAGATTATCAGCAGACCGAGTTTCAGATGGAGACAGGGTGGTAAAGCTAATAGGTGTATGTTCATGGCAATAGCTCTCAGCTCATGCTCTGGTTTAAATGAAGGATGAGGATCTAAGTAAGATTTTACAAAGAACCTTGAGGTGTTGAAGAACGGCCTGTTCATGTTGCTTCTTGTCAACATCCGGAGTCGGAATCTAGGAAAGACAACAGTGGCTCCTATAACTGTTTCTTCCCCAGAAGGGAAATCAGGTTATTCAAGAGTATATTCCCATCCCCACAAAATCAGCCCCGTAACTCTGATACCCAGCAGCACCTCCCTGGTTCCCAATAACAACAGTGTTTGCTCCCTCTTGCCACCCACCAATCAACACCTTGAAAATACCCGTATCCTGCCATCCTAGCCCAGGACTGAACAGCTCACTGCTCTTCCCGCTCAGCGGAACCTCAATCCTCGTCACAACATCATTCACCGCGATTGTCAAGTTCCTGGTATTGGTTCCGTATAGCCAGGATGTCGAGAGAGCGATATCGTTGTTGCAGAAATATACGTCGACGAGCTTTGAGCCGGCTGACGCTGCAGTGATGGATAGGGATGCGGTGCCAGTGGGTGAGATGTAACTAATCTTAGAGCCAACAGGAGTGCAGAGGCCTGTGCTGCAAGTTGTGCGGACTGCGTCACCTGCGGGCGTGAAAGATGCGCTGGAATAGAAAGTAGGTGTTGAGGCTGCAGGCGCGGCGGTAAAGCTAGATAGCTCCAGAAGGATCGTTCCGTGGGCTTCGACGTGGCCGGTGTATGCAGTTGCGACATTACTGGCTGTGACACCGTTCCATATATCCTTCAGAGATCCTACCGTCTGTACACCCACATCCGTGAGGTTCAATGTCAGGCTTCTTGCCGTATTTTGCAGATTAGCCACAGCGACAACCATCCGACTTCCACTCAGGTCTCCGGCCCATACCTCGTATCCTTCTTCGGTCCATCTCCTGCGGAAGCTTGCCGCAACACCTAATGAATCCTGGTTATAGCCAATAACATCCTCGTTCAACAAGATATTCAGAGATTCTGTGTTGATACTTGTCGTGGTGTCCTTTAGCGCAGCACCAATAACCAAAGGGCTCTTCAGAATCGCCCAAAGCGAAAAATGAGTCTGTTCCTCAGGTATTGTCAAGACGTTATTCCCAACTTCTAGCATGTCGAGATCCAGCCAATGCCCAGGGCCTGCAAACGAAGTTTGTGGCACCACTTGGTTAAGAATCCGAGGGATAGTTCGGTATGCTGGAATAATGTCGTTGGTCACGCGCCACGAATTTCCCAATGCAGGTGCCCAGGCGGAAGGGAAGTCAACTCCCCATTCACAGATCTGGAAAACAATCGGCCGGTCCGTGGCTAGAAGGGCAGAGCTCATATTCTGGTATCGCCCTGAAGGAGAGACGCTTGGAGAATAATCTGTGTTTGGGTAGTCTGCTGAAGCTTCCGAGTAACAATTGTCGTCTAGTACAGTCAGCGAATGTCACACTTAGGAAGAGGATGCGTACATTTCAGAAGATCAGCTCCCCAAGAAGCAAAAGTAGTCGCATCCTGCTGTTCATGGACTGCCATGGATTAGCTTAATTCTTGTCTGACTTCGGGCCTCGTGGCATACACAAACTCCCCACCTGCGCAGGTGTTCCTGTCATGCACATTTGTATTCCAGCATCAGAGTATACCCCGAATCCAAGTCCCAGGTTGTGCACGAAGATACCCAATGCTGGGAAGCCACTAGGGAATATGGCAGAGTTCCATGTCATCGTCCCATTGGCCAATCTATCTGGCAAAGTCCATCCACAATCCACTGTCACAAAATGGTACCCCTGCGCTTGTAACCCAAGGTCCACCAATGCTTGTGCATTTGAGTGCACGATGGTCTCGTTCGGCGAGCAGGAGTAGTGATTATATGTGTTCCATCTGTGCGCCGTTAGCGGGCACCAGTTGTAAGGAGTGATTTAGCAATTTACCCCATTGGTGGTGTCAAAGCCAAACCATTGTCAAGGCGGGGACGAAGAGGGTTAGCAAAAGCATTGGCAGAGAGAGAAAGAAGAGATACCAGCAGAATAGTCTGCTTGGGAGTTAAGAGAGACAACATTTTGCTTCACTTCACTTGTGCCAAATGCCAAATGCTCTGGGGGAAACCGCATAAATATACCTTGGTACTACAGCCTGGCTCATGCAACCGACGGCTGGGTCATGAGATCTTCAGGATTGGCAAATAGCCGTTCCAAAGTTACTTTGTCATTAGCCACCGGATCCCCATGGTGATCCTGGATCGACTTCATAAGGAGGAATTCAAACCCCGCGTTCAAAACCCCGAATGCGCTCTAATGAGCCTAGAGACCATTGCCGGTATAATAGATAGCGAGCCCGCAAGATTTGGGATATTACAGAGATATACCAGCAGTGCTTTTGGGAGTATAATCATCCAAATATCTGGTTTTGATTTCAATTCTAAATTTTCCGAGTTCGTTCTTGAATTCAGATGATCGAATAAAGGCTATGGAGGCTGACTAATCACTTTTACTAATCACCAGATCCAGGTGCTCGGACTCTTTAGGCCTGAGGCCGCCAAGGCACCCTGATTCCTACGTAGGTATTCAAGAGAATGCCTTTCTTCAGTAACATACTAATCCTTTCAACTCTATTCTTTCTTGCAGACCTATCTCAACCTATAAGCAAAAGTCGAACTATAATACCATCGAGAGTGCAGGTAAATATTGGCAGCAAGAATTGCAAGCGCATGAGCGAAAGATTTAGCTCATCCAAAAAATGCAGCACAACCTATCTTTAGTCCGCAACTATACGAAGCACCATTGCTTTGTATATACCCGGACCCTATATACTATCCCATCGTCTTACCTTATGACGTCTAACTCCGCAGTGGCCAGCGGATAGCTCAGCACCGAGCAGTTATTGTGAACGATATCTACTTTTCATTCAGGAAGCCATAAAAGCGCAGTATCTTGAACTGATATACTACGCAAAAGACATTTACGGCCAGCTTCTAATAGCTATTCCATCCGGCCCTGGTTTTGCTGGTCACGTGTTCACTATATGATGGTTATATCATGGACGATGATTATGCCATGAAGTAATAAGAAATTCGTACTACCGAAGAGCTGGGTTTGAAAATACTTTATAAATCTGGGTGGAGTAATTTGAGGGACATAATTCTGGCAGCTTAGCATGTGAGTTTCATTGAATGAAACCTGGAACACTATGCTAACCCGACCAGATTTTATTCTAGATTAACTCAACTAAGCATGGTGCTCTGCCCATCTTCCGCCAAAGGCTGTTTGCCCTTATATAAATCCCCGTTTTTCCTTCTACTGTTTTCGAAAGCTGACTAAGCTTTCAAACAAGGCAGGTAGCGCTGCTACCTTCCCACTTTTGCGAAACCCCTATCTAGTGCCATGCAGTCAGTTTTTAGCATAGCCGTCGGGCACCAAGGCGACTGAAGAAACCTCAGGTTGGCTCAGATACGTACCGTTACTTCAATATTTTATCTCCAAGCTTCTATTCACCAGCCGGTACGAGAAAGGGGAATTTATATCGCAATCGCTTTCCTACTGCCATGATGGATACAAGCGGTAAAGTAAATGCAGTAAATGCTCCAATGGATGAAATTACTACAGTCCCTCAACTCCAAAGTTCACTGGACATTGAACTTCTAGCACTGAGCGAAACCGCTCCACCCCTTGAACCTGAGCAACCTCGAAACAAGTTCAGACTCGCTGCTATCTTGACTGCTTTATATGTCAGTAGGCTTCCCATCCTAAGCCAATATCCCTCCCACCTTGACCATCGGCTGATGTAGACCCCACTTTCAGCTAGCAATGTTTGTCACCGCTCTCGACCAAACAATTGTAGCAACCGCTATTCCTACCATTACCCACGATCTAAACAGTGCCTCTGGTTATGTCTGGATTGGCGGGGCCTACCTCCTTTCATCTGCAGCTTCTGGTCCTATTTGGGCTAAGCTTTCAGATATCTTCGGCCGGAAGCCCACCATTCTGATGGCAGCAGGCTTATTCTTTGCGTCTTCTATTTCATGCGCGAAAGCTAGTTCTATGAAGGTACTTATCGTAGGGCGGACCTTTCAAGGCGTGGGTGGTGGAGGTCTTGCGCCGTTGGTCATGATAACCATTTCAGATCTGTTTAGCATGAGGTATTTTTCCGCTACAAGTCAATTTTGAACAGATTTGAAGAAAGCTAATATTGGATAGGAGTCGTAGTCTCTATATGGGGCTGATGGAGCTTGTATGGATTGTAGCAGGCGGTGCTGGTCCTGTCCTTGGTGGTGCTTTCACCGAGAAACTATCTTGGAGATGTGAGTTTCAGGACAATTCCCTAATTTCTCTTTTAGTTGTGCTTATTACTCAATTGCGAACAGGGAACTTTTGGATTAACCTTCCTCTTTCGGGTGCGACGTTCATCCTTCTGTTCCTCTATCTAGACGTCCATAATCCTAGAACCCCGTGGCTTGACGGATTCAAGGCGATAGATTGGGCTGGAAGCTTATCCATAATTGCCTTGGTTCTAATGCTTCTCCTCGGACTCGAATTTGGCGGGGCTACCTTCCCTTGGGATTCTCCTCAGGTCATTTGCCTCATCGTGTTTGGAAGCTTGATGTCAATCTTCTTTATATACAGCGAGAAGCGTCTTGCCCTATATCCACTTATGCCCTTGAAATTATTCACGGATTGGTCGAATGCTGCTAGTCTGCTCTTGAAATTTTGGCACGGAATGGTAGGTGTTTCAAAGTCTTTCAGAGATTATGTTCAGAAACTTACCTTCACAGGTCTATATTGGGGCAGAATACTATTTGCCCCTCTACTTTCAATCTGTGAAGGGCTCTTCGCCCCTTGGTTCTGGTCTTTTGGTCATGCCTATTACCGTCACAGAAGCTGTAGCTGGTGTTTTCGTGGGAGTCATTATTCATCGCACCGGACGCTATCTGGAAATAATATATGTAGGTGTTTTGCTAATGACCCTCGGAAATGGCCTATACATTTTGTTCTCTCCTAAATCTGGGATCATCGAGATTATCTTCATCCAAATCGTAGCTGGCATTGGCGCTGGGCTGCTATTCCAAGCACCCCTCATTGCCCTGCAGGCTCTGGTTTCCCAGGAAGACACTGCAACCGCGACAGCTACCTCAATGTTCGTGAACAACCTTGCCACCGCCTTATCTGTCGTTATCGGCGGAGTGTTATTTCAAAACTCCATGGACATTCGGATTACGTCTCTGGCTTTACCACCAACCAATCTCCCCTCAAATATCACGGATCTGCTATCTGCAGGAGGTGCAGCGGCAAACGTAAAGCTTGTTAGTTCTATTCAAGATCAAACACAGCGAACGGCTGTTCGAGAGGCGTATGCCTGGAGTCTGAGGAACGTGTGGATTCTGTACACAGGGATTTCCGCTATGGCAGTAGTTACAAGTGTGTTCATCAAGAAACATCACCTGACGAAAGATCACACCGAGACAAAGACTGGCTTAAAGAGCTCTAGTCAAGATCTAGCCTGAATACGGAGCTGGTGTTACTAACAACTTTTCTGTTACTACGTTAGTGAAAGAACAATAAACACGTTTCCAGGTCACAGCAATGCAATTTTTATGGAACTTGTATGAAAAAACTTCTTTGTTATATTTCAATGTCTTTTCTATGGGACCAGAAAATTTTCACTAAAGATACTTAACAATTCCTAGAAATTCCTGAATATGTTTTAGGTCGAAATAGGACGAATCACCACTTGGGATTCATCGAGTGAGTATCGGTGGCCCGCTCTCTGGAAGGATAATCTCGCGCCACAACAAAATCAGGATGATGCACCTCTGCCTAACTCCAGATCCCGCAGCCCCGCGTGCTTTTTATTCTCCTTGCGCCATGCCCAGCTGTGTCGACATCTCAGGTCCAGACAACATCCGATGCCGATGCCAACGAAGAGAATTGAGACTTCCACCGCACAAAAAATCCTTTCTGTTTCCTCAACAGATAGCTCTCGGCCGATAAGATGGGTTCTTACCTCACGGACCGATAACTTTGGGGCAGCGGTGGGTGAGGCTGAAGCTTCAACGGTGACTGTCTGGACCGTCACATGGGTTGCCGTGGCATGCGCTGTAACCATGCTTGTTGGGGGAGGGGCTGTAACGATGATGGTCGTCGTCGACCTAGGATTAGCCGTGCCAGAGGCTGCAACGCTGCTTTCCTGATTCGTTGAAGGGGGAAACGCTTGCGATGGCTTGAAGGTGCCAAAAACGTTCGGTGACGACTCTGTCATTACTATCGGGGATGCATTCGCTGGAAAGCTTTTCGCCGGACTCGTGGAATGGGTGGATGTTCTTGATGGCGACGATTCTGTGACGACTATTGGGGAGACGGCCGTTTTCCTGGATAGGGTTGGGGCAGCGGGCGCCGTCACATATGCCGCGAAAGACGAGTGGTGGTGGACAGCTGTCCCATTTCTTGAGTAATGATGATGCCCCGTCCCGGTTCCATGGGCTGAGTGCTTCGCGGTCGTCGATGCAAGCAGTTGCGAGTGAAATTTTGTCACGGTGGCGGGTCTAAGCTTAAGTCGCGTTTCTTGGTTGCGATGCTAAGGATCTGGTCTGGGAAAGCCATGGCCAATAGCTGAGGGCTCGCTGCTGCGAAGCTTGAGAGGGTTATCGCCAGAGCAGTGATGGGAACCATGTACTTCATTTTGTAAAGTTTCGTCGCTTTATTCGCTAGTGGATTGTTTCTGACAGTGATGGATTTTTCAAGGAGTTTGTTTGGAGAGAAAATTTCTTGAGAAGTTGTATAGAGAGGAAAACATGTTACGTCAATCCAGATATAAGTATGCATCCCATGAGATTGTTTTCTGAGATAGAATAGCTTACTGATACTTCTCCTTTTATTATCCTAAAACAGTTAACTGTTTTCGAGATTCTTCAATTTCCTCGAATAATTGTGTTGACATCTGTTTGTTACACTATATGAAATCCTTTTGTTTCAATATGATGTCAGTGTTCAAACTCTTTATTTCTAAGTAGCTGTTCGCGTGAACTCAAATCTTCTGTTTTATCTGATCGTGGAAGTATACTGCGGGTCTTGTTTAGTAGACCCCAGACATTATACGGCAGATGTACGAGTTAATACATGGTTCACTACATTTAAGTCAAATTCTGCTTCTACGATATCGCGGGTTTATTATTGAATCACAGCATTATAAGGCTTTTTGTCTTGAGAAATGGTACGTATAATGGTTTTAAGTGTTTTCTTTGGTGCTGTTTTTATTATGTAGTCCTTGAAAGTAAACCATACCCATCTCAAATAGTCCATTTTCGTACCAGTAGGATTGTCTTGCTTGAATAAATTCTCCCATATTCTTTTCTTTTTACTTTCATCTAAAGTTTCATGAGTGCTGAGTGATCAGATCCTACCCCTCCGTAAAAACAATCTCCTGTTGACGACAATCTCCCTGGAACTCCCATTATAAAACAGCTTTGATGATCACCGTCATACCTAGCATACCTGCAACCCCCGTCGTTAGCGCAGATCTGAGCGCAATGAGAATCAGACGAAGCCCAGGGAATATTGCCCGTGTTTCCCCAGCAGGAGCACGATGACCACACTGCCATGTGCACCCCGTTATATGTTTCCACACGATGGCTGCCGCAGAGGTTTGGGGGGATTTGTCTAGGACAATCGGGACATACTCCTTGTGGGCCTTGCAGTCCAGGTTGCCCCTCGAGTCCAGTAGGTCCTGGCTCGCCTTGTGCTCCTTGTATTCCAGCATCCCCTGGTGGTCCCACATCCCCCATTTCACCCTTCTCGGGTTTCTTGACGTTTTCCGGGCCGCATCCTAATTGGCATCCATTTGCTGGAAGACAATGTCCTTCAGTATCTCCGCAGAATCTTAAATCGTAGTTAGCACGACAAACTTTTGTATCCATCTGAGCTGAATCATACCCTGAATTTGAGCAGCAAGGACCCCATAGATTTCCATCGCAGGACTTGCCACCAAATTCAGACCCACATCGATTCAGATTACCGGAGGTTGAGGCGTCGCAGTTGCTTTGACAGCCTTTATCGACGGAACAATGGTTGATGCTTGCCCCACAGTAACTATATGCGCAACCTGTAAGTCTAGCCATAGGTTATATCCTTCAGTAGAAGAAGTTCTTACCCTCTTGCTGAGTAGCATGGTCTCCATGTACTTTGATCGCACACTACTCCGCCAAATAAATTTCAACATCGTCCATCCGCGATCTCCTGGGCTGACTTTTGTCGAAGGTTCTTATCACCTATACTACTGGCGGAGCCATTGCCATATCCACAAAATTGCTCCGTGCTTCCGCACAATCGTACAAAGTTAGTTCTACTATAGGGTGTAATCGTTGACGAGGGATGGTGTGTACCCGCTTGCTGAGCAACATGTTCCAGCTCCATTTAACGGATCTGGATATAGAGGACATCAGCAAAGCTTGAAATGCATAGAGTTTTGGGACGAAAATTAGCCAGAATTTAGAGATGTCTACGTGAGTTACTGACCACATTCTAAGAAATGGAATTTGCCTCCACACAAGGGCAAGTTCTTTTCATTGAGCTCCCCATGGATTAATGTTACCACAGCGAAAACGCACAACAGCGGCAACCGAGCCTGCATGATAAAAAACGTATTGAGGGATACTTATGTTTGAATAAAATTAATAAATACGAGAGAAAAGTTTGCACTGCTCAAGTAAGTCTTTTAGTTATAAGGTGAACTGAAATTAATATAGTTGCACAGTCGGCATACAAGTTCAGCATCTATCTGGCAAAGATGATTCGCTCTCTCACCGCTCGAATTGACGAGTTAGTATTGTTCATACCTAGAAATATCGAGTTAGGAGTCTAAGATTTGGATCGATCAGCTGCTTTTCAATCCAACCTGAACCCCCTTCCCCTTCCCCTACCCCAGGTTGAACATCAGGTCGTTACTACGTCGTATACGTCGATCATACCATTTTGGCGGAGCTCAATAGGCGAATGCTAAATTTTCATAAGAAAACGGTTAGATTTCATCCGAAGATGTCGTTGTGACTTACGATTGGCACACGTATCAATATAACTAGACCTCGCCACAAAACCCAAAAACCCATGGGTACCCGCCCCATGGGTCCCCATGGGCGGGTCCATAGGGATTTCTAGACCCATGGGTCGGGTCTTGGGTCTTCCATTTTCCTGTGGGTACCCGCGGGGACCCATGGATAATATCATATGATTAATAATAGTAATAATTAATAAAGATATTAATATAAAACTTATGATAAGCTTATTTACTTAGCTATGGAAGAAGCTAGTATATAAGAAGCTAGGTCACATGACTAGCTAGTCTTTATATTTCCCATGGCTAGTTTCTATAGCCAGTTTCTTCTATAGCTAAGTAAATAAGAATATAATAATAATTATACTAATATCTTTATTAATTATTACTATTATTAATCATGTGATATTACCTATGGGTCCCTACGGGTACCCATGGTTCGGTTCCTATATTAGTAAGGACCCATGGGGTGGGTCGGGTCCCCCATAGCTTGGGTCTGGGTCCTAAATTAGGACCCATGGGGAGCCATGGCGAGGTCTAGATATAACAACGGCAGTGTCTTTTTACAAACGGTATAGATCTCAGCAAATGTTGAAGCTGAACATATGCATGCTTGAAGAAGTCTCATGCAAAAATTATTTTTTTCGAGAAAAGCTACCATTGCGGTGCAAGATCATGGATTCCTGTATCTCCTGTAAATGCAGAGACGCGCAAATCGGCAAAAAGTTCCGAGAATATTGTAGCTGAGGGAAAGCAATATATTCTCATTCAAGACATCTCTTTCGAATTCATCAGTGGTCGAACGGCAAGACCCATGTTCCTACAGGCCGGCAGTGGGAAAATAGAGCGTGATCAATGGCCTCCGATATCTACTACTTCCCAATGGAAAGAAACGTGCAGGTTATAAGAAGACAAAGCTCACCGTCACTTCGAGCGACGATACCTACTAGAGTTACATTCTACCAACTCAGCTCCTCCGTCGACGCGGGGTCGTTCAAAACGTACAGGTGTTACGAGACATCCAACGATACATTTCGTCTGGAGCGGTCCTTGCCTGTGGAAGACGCCTATAGAGAAATATTCTTGGCGGGAACGTTATTCTCTAGGACTGCACACGAAATGATATTTGATGGATCTACGAAGAGCTACCCCTCAGCTGAACACATGTTGATCAAATCCTGAATGAGCTCTGCTGTGGATTCAGCAATAATCTCTGTCTCGTGAGCTGAGATACTGCAACCCGAGTATGCGGTGCTATGGAGGTCGAAATATTTAACCATAATCGGCTTGACTACAAAATCAAAATCTTTCGCTCTTTCACTTTCACATAAATCTTTGCAAACGGCTTTCCTACCCTCGATCGTAAGCCTTTATATCACCAGACAAGTCATTTTATAAACTCTTTTGACAAATTGGCTCTTTCCCACTGTGTCTAGTTGGCAGTCATCATTATGATAATCTCAAGCTTGGGATTCACAGTGTTAGCACTGGTTCAGTTGGGATTTTCAACCGATCTTCCGTTCCCCCCTGCAGCTATTTACACCGAAGACATTCCCTCTGGAGAATGTGTCTCATCAGAGATCTGCCTGGGGACAGATGGAACAATGACAAGCGTGAAGGGCGCTCAATCTGGCTGCAAAGCCATTCTAATTTCACTTCGATGCTCCGGTCAAAACAAAACCGTTACCTATGATATGTTGGACGCCGTACCTAATGTCAAGTGTGACCAAGCCGTGATTGGTTTCAATCCTGATGGGTTGATACAGTCAATTTGCTGTGATTTCCCTCCAGATGAAGGTGATGGCGGAGATGGTGATGGAGGTTTCAAACCTCAGCCAGGCAAAGAAGACTGTAGGCCTAGACCCTAGGGTACTCGACGTTGCGACGTTGATCCGGTGAGTTGAGCTGCCTTTCGATGACTCCTTATTTGAGAAATGGTCTAAAGTATTTTGTTTTAACATGTTACAGGATGCTGAATGCACAGAGGACGATGACTGGGACTGCAGTATAGATGGACGAGACGGAAAAGACGGAAAAGATGGAAAAGATGGAGGAGATGGAGGAGATGGAGGAGATGGAGGAGATGGTCGAGATGCAAATTGCTACTGCACTGACTCAACAGGTTGTCCAATCATTGATCTTGCGATTCAGAAAATCGGCGGAACAGACTTCACGATTTTATGTAATAGATCTATCCCTGGCACCCTTCACGAAGAAAAGTCTGCCTCTTCAGCAAGAGAGTGCTCGCTGGCTTGTGCTGCAAGCGACAGCTGTTGGGGGTTGAGTTGGAAAGATGGAAAGTGCCAGGTCTTTGACGAATCTAGTTGCGGCCGTCCAGCAACACTTGATGTGACTGAAGGCTCTGTAGCATTTGTGAAGGATAACGCCACTGAGCTTGCTGGCCAGAAAGAAACACCAGATGAGTCAACGGATCCAGAGGTGCCTGTTGTGGTAAGTGATCAACCTCCCAGGCCTGATCATACACAAGAGCTCCCAATTAACTTATTCTATAGGTTCTCCGCAATCCCATTGCGATCGTAGGAAGCGTTGATGGCTCTCCGTTAAATGCAGACGATGAGTTCTACTCGCTCGAGATCCCATTTCCCATCACGATATATGAGGAAACTAGCACTCAAGTATACGTTGCGATTAACGGCTTGCTTAGTCTTGGGTCTGGGACTAACATCTTTCAAAATGGCCAATTGCCTGCGACTAACATCCCATCATATGCGGCGCTGGGTCTTTGGGGAGACTTGTATATCTACAAAGATACCCCCCAGGGTGTCTACTACGAAGTCAGTGGTGAAACTGGATCCAGACAGATAGCTTTCGAATGGTATTGCTCGCATTACAACCAGCCAACTCAGTACTATCACTTCACCATGACTTTCTACGAGGGCAGGCCTGGCGTTGTGACGTATAGGTACTATGATGTGCTAGACGCGGGCAGGCAGTCTACAGTTGGTGTTCAAGGAAACGGGGGTATGTGGACTCTCCCCGTGTCTGAAATTCTATTACTAATTTAGAGTCAGAAAACCTCCAATTCTCGGTTAACGAGGAGGTTATCGTGCCTGGGTTGGAGCTTACTTTTGATACTCACAAGACATTGACGTTCACTCAGACGACTTTCAGTGTACAATTGAAGTCAGGCTAAGGAAGGCGCGTGAGTGTATGGTGGGTTTGTGGGGGATAATACTATGGCGAAGAGGGTTCGTTGGAGATAGATTGACATTAGGACAAAGTACTACTTTTATAGGTTAATGAGATGCGTTTACCTGCTGCTGGCTTTATTGCAAACAACCACGAGTAGCTCAAATTCATGAGACTATATTTATATTTTGACAATCACTCTTAAGGTCTTAGTACGAAAGTAGTTTTCAAGTTCTACATTGCATGGATACATGCTCAGCAATGGGCTCCAAAGATTCTTAGAGGTTGTTCTTGTGACTGTCACGGGGAGAGTCTTAGGTCGAGCGCTGTGGTCTTTTTAAACTGTAGACTGGTAGTCCGTCTATCATAAATGAGAAATAAAAGGCCAGCTCTAAGTATATATAATTTAAAACGAGCAGACTAGATTTATGCACTAAGTGACTACGTAGGTTGAGTTAAATACAAATTAAAGAGCATAACTCAGTTCCCACACTATAGATTAAGAAAAGTCGGAATTTTCTCATATTATCGATTAAGGCGCTAAAGGCTTGTTTATGGACTGGGTCCGTGCTCTTGGTTATTCCCAACTTCCTGTTTCGATACTTTAAGCTTTTCTCTGCGTAGTTGTCTTAGTTAATTAACCACGCCCCCGCGGCCCTGCGCAAGCTCCGGGGCGTTGACCATGGCCGTGCCAGCTGACGCATCTATATCTAAGTGGGAGTAAAGAAGGCCGCGGGGGGAGTACGTCGCGCTTGTAAGTAGGGAGAGGGTATAAAAGTACGATTGCGCCGCGCCTTACTAGCATAAGGGAGAGATAACTAAGAAAATGTATGGAAACGCTCCTACCACTACTACTTTTGTAAGCTAATCATATAACCTGAAACTTTTTTGATCCACATTTGTAATAGTGATGGTTGAAGGGAATCATGACTCTCAATTTCTTGCCAGCAAGAAAAAGGTCACCCCACTGAATAATCTGTTTCTCTATTAAAGACCAATCAATATTATTTTTTTATTCGGCCCCACATCTCTATGCACCATATGGCTAACCTAGCCTAAATCCCCCACTCCGCAGTACTACTCTACTGTAGATTGCAGCCGCGCCACAACCGGGCGATGTCATGTACGGAGAGCCTTGCTGCCTAGAGAAAAACTATCTGCCTTGTGGAAAACCCAGCTCCATTCTGCGGCAGCCGAAGATGCCACTTGTCTTTTCGAAGATATCAAAAGTGGCTTCTTCAAAATCATTCACACTCTGGAATAGCACCAAATTTTAGTACATCCACCAAAGTGGGAAAACACAGCTCACCTCCAGGTGCAAATCGTTGCCAGGGAGGTTCGGCGCCCAGGCGGTCCGCCCCGCCTTGCTCCGCCCCGGACTCAGCCTCCACGCTAGTTGAGTTAGCTGGCCTTACCTTACTCCGTAAATCTGCACAACAGAAACGTGAACTATTCTCAACGCACAGCGTCCCTTCTTTCACTGTAGATTTGCTTTGCAACTCAACTGTTAGTCTCTTGCCAGCGTTTGAGGATCGGTTTGTTAATCAGATGATCCACTTTATCGAAAAGGTGAAGCACGTCAACAACTCTTTAAAAGACAAAGCTCTGTGGGACCGATCAATCTTCCTCTACCCCACCTCGGAAATACACAAGTACCAATGCGTCTCTTAAAACGAAGGAACGATGACGAATTCAGCTTGACCGAGTTCTATAATGATGACATTCCTCCCTATGCTATACTCTCGCATACGTGGGGAATGGATGGCGAGGAGGTCACCTTCAAAGACCTAGCAGAGGATACTGGCAAGAACAAGGTTGGCTATAGCAAGATCCGCTTTTGCGGAAAACAAGCTGCCAGCGATGGGTTACAATACTTTTGGGTAGACACTTGTTGCATTGATAAAGCGAGTAGCGCCGAGCTCACTGAGGCCATCAACTCCATGTTTCGCTGGTACGGTAGAGCAGCAGAGTGCTACGTATACCTCTCTGACGTCTTGACGCATGGTGATGATACAAATCGCTTGTACCAGCTCCCATCGAGCGCAGCCTTTCTGAAAAGCAAATGGTTTACTCGGGGCTGGACGCTACAAGAACTCCTTGCTCCAGCATCAGTGCAGTTCTTCTCACAAGAGGGCAAGCGACTTGGCGATAAGACATCGCTGAAGAAACAGATTCATGAAGCAACAGGGATTGCTATCCAAGCACTTCAAGGAAGCCCTCTATCTTGCTTTAGCGTTGCAGAGCGATTATTATGGGCAAGTCAACGCGAAACTAAACGCGAAGAAGATGCGGCATATTCTCTTCTCGGCATTTTTGGTGTCCACTTACCGCCCATGTATGGCGAGAGGAAAGAGAACGCATTTAGTCGTCTCCTAGACGAGATCGATAAACCTGTAAAGCCCGTATCGTTAAATCGAACATCGGCGCCTTCCAGGATCGGCCTTTCCGTGCTTATTGATCCGGGCCAACCTGCTCTGGAGTAAGTCCCGCTTCTAATGTCTAAGATTTGGAGTTTTACTAACCGAAGCAGCATTGTATTTGTCCATGGTTTCACCGGTCACCCCGAATATACATGGAGTGAGAAACAAGAAGTTGGCCGTAGACAGAATGAGCATAACGATAATGATGGTGAACGCCTATCCAAAAGACAGAAACTTCTATCATCCGCCGCGTCTCCTGAAACAGAACACGGAGTTTATAACCCAATTTATTGGCCGCGAGATCTTCTTCCTATCGCTGTCCCGAATGCGCGTGTCCTCACGTATGGCTACGATACAAGTTCGATTCGTTCTAGCGATTATTCTATAGGGAAGAGCACAGTCCAGGACATCGCATGGGATTTTCTTACCGGATTGGAAACAGCACGCCGTGTCCAGTCGTTGAGGCCGCTAATACTTGTCGCCCATAGCCTCGGCGGCATAGTTGTAATGGAGGCGCTGCGAAGATCCAGTGGCTGCAAAACACGCCAGAGTCATCTTCATAGTATCTACGAGAATACCTCTGGCATAATTTTCTTCGGGACCCCTCATGGTGGCCCAAATCCTCGCGAATTGATTCAGCATACCATCGAACGGGTCATCAGAGTCGATAATTTCAAGGTTAATGATCACATTATTGATACCTTCTTGCTCTATGTGGAACAGCTTAAGGACTGGGATGAGAGGTTTGGCTCAATAGCCCGTGATAGGTGTTGGACTATAATCTCCTTTCAAGAACAACACGGAGACATTGCCATTAGTGATAAAAAGGTAAAGGATTCAAATATTCCTATACAATATACTAATTATACAGGTTGTTGAAGATACCATTTCTCGTTTAAACGATCCGACAATCGAACTTGCTCAATTCATTGCCAGCAATCACATGGAAATGTGTCGATTTAGCGGACACGACGATGCCGAGTACAGAAAAGTTGTCGCAGCTATCAATAGGATCATAAAAGCTACCACAGAGTCAGCATATTCCAGTGAAATTGCGCCTACCGATACAAATCAACGACAGAAGTTTCTAGATCGCTTAAAGTTTGATCAAATTAATTCTCGACACGCAACAATCAAGAACGCTCACGCAAAAACATGCAAATGGCTACTCAGCACATCCCAGTACAAAGAATGGCTTGACGACAGCAAGATATCCGAGCATCATGGCTTTTTATGGATGAAAGGAAAGCCCGGGACTGGAAAGTCGACATTGATGAAATTTGCATATGCAAATGCTAAGAAAGCCATGGCAGATACCATCGTTATCTCATTCTTCTTCAATGCAAGAGGTGAAGACTTAGAGAAGTCCGCGTTAGGCATGTATCGATCCTTGTTGTTTCAACTCCTAGAAAAGCTTCCAGATATTCAAGATCCGCTTATAACACATGGGTCAAGCGTGCCCAATGACTTTGATCAGGATATCGAGACTGTCAAAAATCTTTTCAGCCGCGCGATAGAGTGCCTCGGACGACGCCGCCTGACTTGCTTTATCGACGCTCTAGATGAGTGCAAAGAGGATCAAGCACGAGATATGGTAGCCTTCTTCGAAAGCCTTGCACAATTTGCGGTTTCATCTCAAATCCAATTGCATATCTGTCTCTCAAGTCGCTATTACCCCTACATTACAATCGAAAAAGGTGTCTCCCTTGACCTAGGAGACCAGGACGGCCACTCGCAAGATATCGCCAATTATTTGCATAGCGAACTGAAGGCTGGACGCAGCAAGGTGATGGAGAAAATCCGGGACGAAATGCTTGAGAGAGCCTCTGGAGTTTTCCTATGGGTTGTCCTCGTTATTCCAATGCTGAATAAAGAGTTTGATCGTGGCCGCATCCATGCGCTTCAAAAGCGGCTTAAGGAAATCCCGGACGACTTGGATGCGCTGTTCCAAGACATTTTGACCAGAGACAATGAGAATGTCGAAGACCTGGTTCTGTGTCTCCAGTGGATATTGTATTCTAAACGACCCATGAAACTTGAGGAATTGTATTTTGCTATTTTAGCTGGAGTTGCGGCTGATGAATTGGCTGCATGGAACCCTGATAATATCACCGAGGATATCATGCAAAAATATATACTTAGTGCGTCTAAGGGACTCGCAGAAATGACCAAATCCAAGCATCGAACAGTGCAATTTATTCATGAATCCGTTCGAGACTTTCTTCTGAAAGGAAACGGACTCAACAGTCTTCGGTCTCACCTCGACAGCAACTTTCCAGGGTCTAGTCATGAGCGGCTAAAGGAGTGCTGTCAAACCTACGCAAGGATTGATACCTCGGAATATCTGCCATCTAACACGCCACTGCCAACTGCATCTTCTGGGGAGGCTGCGAGTCTCCGGAAATTAGTATCTGAAAAGTTTCCGTTCTTGGAATATGCAGTACAGAACGTGCTTCAACATGCCGATACTGCAGATGAGTACGAGATCCCCCAAACTCGTTTTGTAGAGGATTTTTTTCTTAGCGATTGGATCCATTTGGACAACCTCTTTGAGAAATATGAAATACGGCGACGTACACCTCACTGTAGCCTGTTATATATTCTCTCAGAGAAAAACCTACCGCACCTTATCCGGATTGAGCTTGATCGAGTTCAGCAATTGGATATAAAAGGAGAACGGTACAGCTTCCCGTTAAATGTGGCCCTAGCTTATAAAAACGAAGTTGCTTTAAGAGTACTTTTGTTACCAGATACTAGTGCCTGGTCAATTGCAATGGTGCCTCTTAACCGCTCTTCCTCTACAACCACAGAGTATCAAGAATCTATTAAATCCCTTCTCCAAATGGGAAATGGGATTAATTTTCAAAAAGTCAGAAGTATACTCTCGTGGGCCGCGGAGGGAGGATACGAGGCCGTGGTTAGACTGCTGCTCCAGACAGGCAAGGTCGACGTCGATTCAAAGGATAAAACCTATGGTCGAACGCCGCTCTTATGGGCCGCAGCGGGAGGATATGAGGCCGTGGTTAGACTGCTGCTCCAGACAGGCAAGGTCGACATCGATTCAAAGGATGACTCTAGTCGAACGCCGCTCTCAAGGGCCGCAGCGGGAGGACACG
>NW_022157277.1:0-69578 GCF_007821495.1 Lachnellula hyalina
TCATTTGAAATCATACGCTTTAATTTTAAGATTATTTATAAGAAGATTAGCAATTTATACTTTTGCAAAGTAGCTGAATTTGCTGTATTTTTAGTGTATTTTCGCTAAAAATCAGGGGTGCGCACAGAATTTTGGCAACCACTGGTGGACCTCCCACCATGCTTACTAAGCATAATCTGGACCATTACATATACTCCCCTATAGTATAGTCCTTACCTTCCTACTTTAGCCTGTTAAGAAAATAACGGATTGCACCTAAAACTACGTCTATTATGCTCTATATACTAGTGCTACTCTATTTCGCATATCTCTACTCGTAATAGAAGGAAATGTTCTCAAGTATATACTCCTCGCTCTCTCTCATTTACTTACTAATCTTGAATTTTCTAATCAAATCACCAAATTGAGCAATGGAAAGGCTTTTAAAATCCAATAAGTTATTAAAAAGTCGACGGCGTTGGCGAATCTTCCTCGCGTTAGTTGCATTTGAATTTTTGAAGGCACATTAATGAATTTAAGATGTGCTGAAAGATCAAGACGTCAATTCTTCACACCAACTTTCCCAACTTTCCTCAAGCCGTAGTATACTCCAATCAATACAAACACATTCGACACTACGCAGGCCCAAAAGCTCGCTCTATAACCACTCATCAGAGCATCGATGGGGTCCTTGGGGTGATTACCCCCTGAGTCGGCTTTCGTCACACTCGTGGCAATCACAGCCGCAACAGCCAGGCCAACACTGTTTCCTATATTGCTGACAGTGTTGAAAACCCCGCCGGCAAGCCCATGGTCATCCGGAAACAGCGAAACAGTTAATAGATTAGCGACCGTGAAAAGTACATCGGCACAGATCGGGATACAAATAAGGGCGAAAAAGCTGCCTCGCCAGTACGACCACGTTGGGTTAATGGTGGCCATGAGAATAGGGCATGTAACGGTGATTATTGCGGAGCATAAGACCAAAATGGCTGCAGGTACGTACTTAACGAGCCATCCGGTCAGCAAGCTCATCCCAAGACCTATAACAGCCTGTGGGAGAAAACGGAGTGACGTTTGGATCGCAGATAACCCTTGGATCAGTTGGAAGTACAAGGATATGAAGTATTGAGTAGCGTTAAAGCATCCCCAAACGATGAAAACGATGAAACAGAGCGTTGCAAAGACTTTATTTCCCCATAACGATGGTGGAATGATAGCTTTCTGACCAAGACGGTCTTGTTTGCGGACCCATAAAATGAATGCTGGGATGATAAGGATGGCGACAACAGTCAACGAGAGACATATCGGTGTGACAAAGTTGTGAGTATCGCTAGCGAGAACCGAGAACAGGTATAGAAATATCCCGTTGCAGGCGCTCAAAAGTAGGCAGCCAATCCAATCAATGTCCCTCCTTATGCGGGACAATATTGTCGAAATTGGCTGAGATTCGGCAGCGTCCGGTGGAAGTGCAAATATGGCGCTCAGAAAGATGACGAAGATGAGACCGCCTGCAAAATAATATCCGTATCTCCAGGTACGTTCCTGAATAAAGAGCCCCCCAATGATCAAGCCAAACCCGAACCCAACAGGCTGCCCAGCACCGAGACAAGCAAACGCTATGTTATGATGTTCACTATGCGGGATGTTGCTGGTGATCAACAGGACCGAGGAGGGAAGACATAAGGCCATTGCCAAGCCCTGTGCTGTTCGAAAGAGGATGAGGTCGATGGCGTTCCGGGAGAGGCCGCAGGTGATGGTGGTGCCAGTGAGAAGGAACATTCCGAGAAGATATGTCCTCCTCCCTCCGACCACATCTGAAATGGACCCAAAAGCAAGCAGAGTGCATCCACAAGAGAGACTACTTACAGCAGGAGGCCAAAGAACTGCGAAGAAAGAGGGGTTAGCTTGGGGGATGCAATCAAGAAGTCCTAACAGGGATTTAGGCATCCTTCGCTCAGGAATAGAAACCTTCACCTACGTAAGCTGTTGGGAAGGTCAATGTCTCGTGCGATAGTGGGGAGGCTGACAGTCATAAGGCCTGAAAGTATTGAATTGACGAAGGTGATGCAGGCGACAGTAGCTACCTAGGATTTCTCGTGTCAGCATCCTAAATTGAGATGTCCAAGACATGTAAATTAGAAGGGAATGGTAGGGACTCATGTGTGGCATGAGGATTGAAGCTTCTAAGGGACTCACAATGAGATAAATCCTGTGTTTTGAGATAGGTCTCTCGGGAAGCTCTTCTTGAGGTTCTAGTTGCTCTTCAATATCTGTTTCCTCTTGCGATTCTGTTTGCGTGGAGGGTGGCCCGGTCGAAGGTCGCATCTCCAAGACGATCGAAACCCGGCGCCCGTGTGTCCATTGCATAGGTATAGACATGTTTGAAGCTTGTTGAAGTGGTATCCGACATTTCCTAGTGCAAAAATGCGTTGAGATTGCTCAACTCGTGGGTGGAGATGTCGAAGTCGGGTTGAGCTTCATATGTGGTTGATGATTGAAAGTCGCGCTAGAGAGAAAGGAAAAGAAGATTCTTCAAGCTCAGTATGGTCAATGACGTGGTGAATGGGAAAGTGCCATGATGGAATTGATGGAATTGGACAGGGTTTACCACCATCCTCTTAGGGAAGGACCTATCAGTTATACCCATACATACCAGCTCGAGAAACTTGTAACTTGTCTAAGTCAAGCAAAATATATCCAAATAGCAATTCATTAGTTTTAAGGCAAACTTATACTTTAACAAGCATTGAAAAAATCCTTGAAAAGCAACATATATGTACAAACAACGCCCAAGGCTTGCATGCCGGAAATGCATTAAACTTTCAAACACGGTGTTTTGAATTGATACAGCAAACTCTGAGAACGAAGTGCTTTACATCAACATGGTAAACAACGGCAATATAAGGAGATACACTCATATTTTCTAGAAACTAAGGCCGAGGCGCTATTACCATCCTTGGCTTGGTGACTTGACGCATTATTGGTCGAGAATGGAGTTTGCATAGCAAGCATCACGCAAAACCTTCAAACCACAGAACAAACAGGGTGTTTGTTCATGCAACAGTTAGTATTCAGAGCATTGTCTTACGAGACTTGGAATTGAGAGTAGAAGCTGAGTCGAGGAGGTTGATTGGCGTGGATTGTCACGTGGGTGGTAACAAGTATAATGGTTAAAGTGGAATTTGATAGAATGAATTGAAGCTTGAGAGGAACATAACACAGACTTGTTGGTATAGGAATTGTAAATGGTGTAAATATAGGGTCAAAGCGGGAAGAAATAGAGAAGAAGGATTGTGAAGTCGAGCGAAGACGGGGTTTATCGCTCACAGCAGTCTAGCGGCGAATTCAAAATCAACGACACTTCGGAACTTGCCGGGGGGCAGTGCACCTCACGAGAGCAATATCAAGATATATGGACTCTCTCGCGCCTTTTAGATATATGAATGATCCAGTTACATGTCTGACTTTAGCTTGGTGAATTCCACCAAAGCAAAACCCCGTGAATGAAACCCCCGCTCGCTCACCTTCCTTCCCTGGTTTACGGAGGTATCTCCGTGTCAGCCCTTGTACATCGTCAATATGCGGCATCAAGGACTTTTTAATCAATAACTTTTATTGGACTATCTAATTCTGTACATTTTGTGCTCATGAAGACTAAGGAATTATGACCCCCGTTCCTAGAACTCCGAAGAGTGATCCGCCCAGCGATACCAAATCGGTCACAGAACATATGGGGACAGAAAGCGTCGGAGTACAAGTTACTCTGAGGGTTGTTCCATACAACCGCCAAGGATATTTACCCCAGTATTCTTCCATCCAGAGGAAGTATCAATCCGCCGGTCCAAGCATGTGAGGCGGGTCAAGGACAAAAACAAAAGACAATAACATGAGGTGGCTCACTCCCATTCCCTGTTTATGGGTGCTTTGAAGAGGTGTATGGAACCGGAGTACGCTTTTCTGTGGCCATATAAGATGGAAGAGGCAGCAGCTAGGGAAGTTCGAGGTTGAATGAATGGTCCGAGACGCAGCTTTACACCAAGAGCACTTCAGTGGCCCATGGAAAAGGAAATTCAATAGATGGCAGGTGGAATGGCGAGAGTATGCGATTATAAAACATCGAGTCAGGAGCTGATGGCCACAGGAGGACGGCAGACAATTGACAAAGAGCGAGTGTGCAATGTAAAATATTTGGTCAGAATCACACACTTCACACACCTCGCTGTGGGCCGCCAACGCTTCATCTCTGCTAGCACCCAGCTATTAGGCAGGGATAGGGCGCGCGCCCGTCTGGCTGCTAGCAGGTCTCCGGCCCTCATCTTCGTCGTCGGAAGAGTCCTCGAGGTGGGCGTCGAAATTACGTCCGTGACCACGAGGTGCCTTCCTGGTTTCCTCATCCTCTTCTTCCTCATCGTCCTCCTCGTCCTGGTCGCCAGCGTCACCATCGTCCGAGGTATCGGAGTGATAAAGATCGTTATCCATATCACCGAGGACATCCGGATTCACATACCCCTCGGTGTAGTCTTCCTCGGCTTCGCTACCTAGCAGGTTAGCTGTAGGCAATACCGGGTCTACCGAGGCTTTTTGGTCCTCATTGGCAATTCCAGCTCGCGGGCTCGACTTGCTGACATACTCGCTGCCCCCCTTCCAGCGCTGGCTTGCGAGTATACTGCATATGCAGTTCTCCGACCCAAAACGTGAGCTATCTTGACAATGCTACCCTTGGACATCTTACCGTTGGTGTTCCTCCCCGAGGGAGTCCGCTCGCCAACACGAATTTCCACACCCTCGAAGGTTCGGTTGTGCTCTTCGGTGATATCTTCGAAGTCCTTCAATTGGAGCAAATCGCCCTTCTCCTCATGTCGAGCCCTCATTAGGGACTGAATGGAAGCTTGCTCGCGCTCAGTCCAATGAGGGCGTGTTGTCTTCAGGATTGTCAGGTCTAAGGAGCCAAGTCGTCGGTCTATAAGCTGCTTGCGCCACTTATGAACTCCAGCGATGTGCTTCTTATCATTCCAGTCCATATTTTTCCGATGAGGCCACCTATATGTGAACTTATTCCCCTTGATATCGACCATTGGAAGCGTCATATCACGACGTCGTCCTTGCACCCCCAAGATACAGGGATTGGTGGTTGGGATATGCCGATTGTCCTTCCAATTGAACAAAGTACCCGGGGGAGTGTATGGCGTGTGCTTCTTAGCATTCTATAAAAGTATTAGCAAAAGTTTTTTATCTCCAATGAAGCTCTCTATTGAATGGACTGGAATATGAGCAATTACCTCGGCAACTCGCTTCTTACTGCTCGTCTTGGGTGCCTTTGCACCATTTCTACCAGTAGCCGGTGTCAATGAAGAAGTATTGCGCTTCTTGAAGTTCTCTGAAGGGCTACTGCTATAAGCAGTGTTTTGTGTCACAGAAGTAGCTGTATTCTGGGGCAAGTTGGAAGCTGCTCGGCCTTGATTGCCGCGTCCAAATGGAGTTGATAGCCTTGAAGATATTAGTCTAATAATATCACATGAGGGAAAGGCTTTGGATGAACTTACGCTTGTCCATTTCGACGACGAGTTGAAGGCAATCCGCTTGCGATGTATTGATGGATAGTCGGGACTTGGTGGCTAGCTCGGTTTGTTTGGCTGGGCGCGTTGGGAGACTCTTTGCTGTGTCTGTGACCAGTCGGAGAGTTTCCATCCTCGCCCATACCAGGTTCCTTTCCCGTACGCGTCATCTTGATCTGTTATCACTCAAATTAGCAGTTGTGTCTTTTCTTGGTCTTTCTCTTTATTTCTTGCGCCACCCTGTCACAACACAAAAGGCAAAGAGCACTAAAGCAGTTTGGAGGAACGATCTATCACCAACTGGCTTTGGAATGGACGAGCTTCAAGCTGTGATCTCTCCTGGAAGAAATGATTCAAAACCACAGAGCACTCTTCACCACTTGGCATCGAAGCATCTAGCAGGTGATACTTTACTAAAGAGAGTCCCATTGACGAAAGGACTGAGGCCTCGGAGTACTTTCAAGGTGCTCTTATCCAAGGAGTAAAAGTAATTGAAACGGGAAAGGCACCTACCACTGCTTGTAGATTCTTTGCAGAGTGTGGAATAAGTCAAGTGCTTTTAGGAGAACCCCTCGTTTTTTCGGTGTTGAGTTATTCCGGCAACGTTGTCGTTTTTTAGGGGAGAGGATGTATCGTGACAATATGCACCGAGAAGCAATTGTATTAGCTTGCAGATAGTAGATCGGTCTTTCGCAGTAGTGGAATCACTCGCTATTTGTACGTCAGTATAGATTCACTTTAGTAAAAGTGGGGCCCGAGGCTTAGAGAGAGCTGAGAGGGAAGCAGAGAAAAAAGAAGGTACATACCCGCTTCAAGTTGACTGATTTTTGTACTTAGAAAGACTTGGCGAGTGGGTGAAAAACAGAGCTATCGACGTAGTCGTCGAGGAAGCTTGTTGATGGGTATTGTAAAGAAATGGCGCTCGCTTTTGCTCTCGAGAAGGGCTTTGGTTGAGGTCAATGGCTTCCTGGAACTCTTGTCAGTTCGTGCCTTTATGCTTGCCAGTTTGTAAGGTGGGTGTCGGGAGTTGAGCCTTCCACTTCCTTCGAGGCTTGTCTGGACGGGGCTTGAATAATGTCTTAGAGTGAACGAGACATCCAGAGAGGTTACCGTCAAACACAGCTCGAGAGCCAGGGTAGACCGACTGGCACTTTCGTCATAGTCTGCGCTCAATTGTGACAAAAGATTGATCGAGGCAGGCTTTTGGGAGCAGTAGCCGCAAGGAGATGAAGTGAAGCTGTGCAGGAGAGAGTGGTTGCAACTTACCTTTTTGAGAATTGATTTTCTTCCCTTTGTCTCTTGTGGTGTCGTGAAGAAGGATTGTCGAGAGACCTGATACTCGTCTCGTTCAGGACAGCGCTCTCGCCGCAAAGAGCTCCTGGGCGGTATTTCGAGACGCGTCAATTGTTAAAAGGTGTCGCAAGAGAGACGAGGATGTCCGCGCTGGTGAAAGAGAGGTAACGAAGAACAAAGACTTGTCAGACAGAAGAAGGTGAGCGTCTCGTATCAAAGCCCGTTTGATACCAAGAACAATCTTTCTTGTTGGCTGTGAGAGGATGCTTTGTTGTAGAATTGCTTTTATGTCGGGGTCTTTTATCGATGTTACAAAGAGAGTTCACGGGTGTGTGAGGGCCCCTTTTATAAAGACTTTGAGAAAGGCACATGCTCCATATGCATAGCGCGGAGCCTGAGAACCAGATTCCATTGGCGTTCTTGAAGCTCACTCGCTGGGTGTATATTCACACAGCTCTTGGCCCCCCTGGCAGTGCAAAAGAGAGCAAAAGAGAGCAAAAGTGGGCTGATTATGACGGCACAATATCGGAAATAATGATGCTATTCAAATCGTCTTCTGTTCATAGGACCAAATTATATTCATATAAAGAGTGATAGGTAGTCCACCAGTTACAGAGAGTCGGTCAATAGTTCCCCCATACCCATCACTAGTAGAGAGTGCGCAGAACTCGAAATGAATGTGTGCATACAGGGTGGCTGGGCTGTTCTGTGCATCGATGCATCTAGAAAGGGCTATAAAGCTAATCCTTGTAAATGAGGCTAGAACGTTCTAATTATCTGATATAGGTAAGGGAGTTGAAAGGGCTTAGGGCAGGATAACCTAACGAGACTCTGTTTCATCTGATTGCCAGTTTATGCTCCATTGTCTTAAAGCTCCAGAAGATATTCCTTAGGCCAGGATATATTCTGAGTAAAGAATCCTTCTAAATTATCGCCGAGGATCTCAAGGCCATAGGTATGACTTCTTATATATGCTTGGAGCCCTTCAAGTTGGACAAACCTGTGATATGAGTCTTCGCAGCCATTTACTGCTTCCACAATCTATTTATCTATATCGGGTTTGCTAGAATAGTTAATGTTGTTTGGCTTTAGGGGGCTTGTAGAGCCAGATTTCACCTAAGTTATAGTCTGTAGTGTGTAAAGTAACGTAACGCACTTGACTTGTTTTATAAGCTGGTCTAATATATAGATTCTTTAGGGAGATTAGATGATAATTTGCGCTTATCTTTACAACTTCCAATCGATATTTTTGGAAACCAATAGAGTGCAATGGCATAATTAATCAGCTATATAAATTAGGAGTGCGGCGCGCCTATTATGCGAGCAATAACAGCCTCCAGCCAACTAATGCATCAAATCATCATAAGGCTGATGATATAGACGTTGATATTATTTTATTGTTTATACTTAATGAAGTATTGTTATGGTATGCGTCTGCCTTGATTTCTATACCGATTCACACAAATGACCGGCGATATATCAGGCCGTCGTTCAGTACCGGTAGGTTGGGATACGGATACCACCGGTGGTATTGGAAGTCATGCGCCGGCCATCATCCTCATCGTCGGATTCCTCTTTATAGCCATGGTATCCTTTATAAATCTCATCGTCGGGTTCTTCCTGAGAATCATGGTCTTCTCCATCAGAGTCTTGATCCGAATCACCTTCGGCAGCGGTGTTATCCTCTTCTCCAACTGACTCCGAATCTGTCGCGCCAACCTCGTTGCATTCTCCGTCTACTACCTCGTCGATCATAGCAGCTTGCTGTTCCCTGGAGTAGACGTTTTTGAGACTAACGTACTTGCGGTTCGTAATCTCAAACTCTTTCTTGGTAGGATCTCCACCCTTCCGAGGTTCGCCAATCGGGACGTTCTTTCCTGCGAAATAGCGATTGTGTTTCTTAGCCAACTGCTTCCAGTCCCTGGTGTCCAGTTTCATAAGGTCTCTAATATTCTTCTTGACATATATTGGAGCATGCTTCTTTTCGTCCCCCGGAGCAGCCTTATCCCTGCTCTCCAGGATGAGCTTCTTTCTGTGGAAATACCGCCTGAGCTTGCATCCAAAGAACTCCTTCTCCATCCAAGTGTAGTTGGCCCGCTTCTTTATGACATACCCCGGGTCATCTTTGAAGTGTCGTCGAATAGCTTGATCTCTCCACGAGTTGATTTTTTTAATGAAGCGCGGATCGTTCCAGTTCCTGGGACCGGTCGCCGTGTAGTAGTGGGGAATCTAGCAAGACACTAGGAGTTAGTGGTCTAGTATCTCCTCATGTGTCTGTAAACTCCTAACAAATGCTAAACAAAGAAATCGAGTGGAAGACGCGAAAAGAAAACTAACCCGTCTACCCATCGTATCATACAGCTCCAGCAGAAGTCTTTTAGGCTCAGGGTTGCCAAGAACGAATTTGCGTTTGGGGTTGATAGAAGGGTTTTGCTTCAGCAAGAATACCGTGTTTGGGGGTGCGATTGGTGCTTTATGCGGATTCTACAAGCCGATATTAGCCAAGTATTTACCTGAAGGATAATAAGCAGTTGCCTTACTTTAATACCTTTCCCTCCCCGGCCAGGCTTGGGCTCTTCGTGGGTATCAGCGCGACGGGCGGCAGGACGGCGCTGATTGTTTCTGGGGGTGACTTCTAATTTATCAGTAATCTAATTTCCTGGATGAGATAAAGACCAACCTGTTTGGTTGTCACTGGTTGTAGGCCGTTGTCCTGTAGAGGGGGCTGCAATAATTGTCAGTTTTGGCTCTTGATTACCTTAGGGAGCTGTCGGTACTTACAATCGCTATCGGAGTCTGTCTGAGGCTTCTGCTCTTCAGCAGAGCTCTTGCCATTTTCGCGCTTCTTAGACATCACGAATGAGTCTCTCGCTGGTGTGAGTTTGATGCTTGATATCCTAGAGGAAGCAGGAGTGTCAGTAAATGTGGAGGGAGGCATTGAGTCGCTGGGGGGCGAAGCTGTAATTTTCCTCTAGAGATCACTTGAGCGTGGCTATCCAGAGACCAAACATATTCCCTCTATGTCCAAGCTACCAGATGCTAGACTCACTTGTTGTTCTGGGGGCAAACTGCTTGTTGTTGAGAAGTTGAAGGTTTGGAGGTTGAGGAAAAGTTTTTATGTTAAAGAAATTCTGTCAACAGGTGGAGTCTCTGAAACGTTCTCTTGGCATCGTTCTCTTGCCAACGAACTGCAAGAAGCCGCTAACGCAACGCGCTAGCATCTCCCTAGTAACTCCTATGCCTAATATAGTTGACCGAAACCTATTCACATAAAACACGTCCTCTGGGTAACTCAATACCTGTTGAAAGAGCCTCTGCGTTGATTCGAGTAGATTGTTATTTTCGCTGTGGATCCTAGTGGAAGATATATACTTTCAAAGCTTCCTGCGGAGTTCGGGTCTACAGTGGTTTTGGGTATCACCCTCTACGCATATATTTGTCTGATCTCCTATATCATACATCGGAAGACTTTTGGCAGAGACTAGTATTATGAAAGGCAAGGTAATGAGGCTCTTGTATTCACAAAGCAAAAAGCGTTTGGTTACATTGCTAATACAAACCCTGTGTTGACGTTGCAACTTGTAAGTGAAATGAGTCGTTAACACGTTATTAAATGACCCCAAACACTTTCCAGCTACTTCCCAGCAAAGTCAACCTCACTCTATTAAGTATATCTCCTTGGAAACCATTAATATCTTGAAGGTGGCTATTAGTTAGCATAGCCAATTCAAAATTAGCCGTTGCGAATGCTTGACTAGATCTAGGATACTCGCAATTTCCTCTCGTTTTGCTTTCCCTCTCCAATCCATCATAGCCGCAGCTTTCCAATGTCTTCCTCTCGAAGCTTCAATATACGTATGCAAACAGTGCCAATGCTACGATCACTGACATGCCAATCTATATTACAAAAAAAAAAAAAAAAGACGGTCGCACAATGAATCCACAGTCGTCAAAAGAACAAGCCACCCACCAGCCGCCCCTTTGTCCTCGCTTACCATATGCCCCGCTTTTATAGCAACGACAAGTTTCGCTCTGCGACCAATTTGCAGTTGCGCATTGATAATCCGTATTTATGTACAAGTAAGCAAATGTTATATTAATATTATATAATAGGTAGTATTAACTTCTATGATTAATCATTTGTGGCTAGAATCAGGCTTGATTCAATCATTTTAGTTGCGATCGATGTCGCATGGCAAGGCGTTCGCAGCCCATGCGCTTGGATTCATTTTGGGCGCAAGTAATACAGGGCAGATTGATGCAAGTTTGACGACTTGTTGGAAGGGGCCGTTGAGTGAGGGGATGGTGAAGGTATTTGAGGATTTGTGGGCAACGATTAGGGGTCAGCCTTCGCATGTTCACAATTAAGGAATTATAAGTATAATTGATGGGGAATTAAATTCAAACACTCTTATTATTATGTCTCTCCGCGACTTCACGATTCATCATCTGTACATAATCGACCATCAGACATAGACAAACGGCACTCAATGTCACCGATTTTTGAAGTCCCACTCCACCTAACACTATGAATCAACATGCCGAATTTCAAGCTTAACGCGAGACAATCTGTCCTCAGGCATTCCTCACTTCGGATTGGGAAGGAGGTCCCTCAGAATTGCGGAGTAGGAGACAACGAGCTAATTGCCAGTCGAGAATGGGAAGCGATCTCCTTCGACATTGATCTACGATCTTAAGATTGCTCATTCATGGCAGATTATAGTCTCAGATTGTGGTATAAGTTAGATAATAGATGATTATTGGGTTAAGATGGTAAAATTGTGTCTAATTGTATTTGCTAGTCTAGGCCTAAATTATGTTTTTGTAGACCTATTAACAGAGGAGTTCGTTGTTTTGACAGGTTAATTGTTACAGTTCATGCGATTGTTAGGATTGTGTACGCAGTCTGCTCCCCTTGCATTTAATAATTAGACAGTCGTGTAGTTCTGTTATGGTAAATAAACAAAGAAGGGTAAAATCCTGCATCACTTCTAACATAGGCGTTAGATCGCGGCCAAGGTTCCAGATTTTCGTGCCTTAGAAAACCAGCTTGAGATCACTTGGCCATTCCACCTTTTCATAGACCAATCATTGATCGTGTTTAATCGAGGAGTCCCTTGAAAAACTTAAATTGGCTACAAGTTCCTAGTCTTCAGCTGATTTATCTGATCTATTTGAAGTGCCTTGAATGTATACTAATCACGTGGTTTCTCCCCCTTTAGGTCCACTTTGAAATAGCTTTGTGCTGCTTGTGCATTTATTTTTAAAGTCTAGATAAGCTTCTTCGATATGTTGTAATAGTTGCAGCCTTCTCAAAACTAAGCTTGTATTTAATCTTGAATGCTTACGGCTAAGGAAGACCTGCGGCTTGAGTCTAGTTCGTTGATACTAATAAGAAGTATATAGAACCTTTATTTAATACAAGTAGCAGTTAAGTGGCGGGGCATATGACCTAAAAAGTGGATATTTTGATCAAATTTCCGATAGAAAAGTGACTTGTCTAATGGCGATCAGTTGCGACAAGCGCAGCCCGAAATCTAAGAACAAATTGGCGTATTCTAATACACTATACACTGATTACCCAAACCCCATTTGATCTACAACTCATCCTTCTTACTCGTTGCAACCGGCTCTTCTTCTAGCGTTCTACTCTTCTCGTTCTTTTTCTCTCCATTCCCATTCAGACCCTTCCGCCGTCTATCAACCGCTGCGATCTCATCGTCATATACTGTCCACTCGGGCACCTGTCTCCTGGCGCGATCCAACTTTGGTTCCTTCGTCTGCGGATTATTGCACAAATCAATCGTCTTCGCATCCTTCAGACTCTCGTCACTGCACCACGTCTCGCACCACAGCCATTCCTGGGGCAGACTGTGAATTTTCAGGATATTTTGCATGTGATTCGGCAGGTCTTGGTCGAGGTTGGACAAACTGTTGGGATCGGCGGAGAGTTGGTGGTATTGCTGGCGTAGACGGTCTCCTGCGGCGATTTGGCGGAATCGGTGGAGGTCGACGACATAAAGGGCACTGATGTGGTAGGGTAGGCCTGCTAAGAAGCGTTCCCAGTAGCCTTGTTTCCAGAAGCGGAAGCCTTCCATTTCGGTCCTGCTGTCGCACATAGGCGTGAAGCCGTAGGGAGCGCCTTTTAGATCGTGATTCACGAGCTCGATCATGTCTGTTCGTACGATTTGATCCGCATCGACAAAGATGACCTTGTCGAGGGAGAGCGGGAACAGGACATCGAGGAAAAGGATTTTGTAGCCCCAGATCTCGCGCTGCTTTTCTGTTTGCGAGCGTAGCCAGTGAGGCCATTTGTAGGTTACCATTTCGTATTTGAAGCCGTGTTCGGCGGCTAGGTAAGGAATGAAATCTTTGAATGATGGGGAGAGAAATTGTTCAATGAACCAGAACTTGACGGTGTGCTTGGTGTGCTTCATGACGCTGACCATCATGATGTTCAGCATGCGCTCGTAAAGGTGACCACTTGCAACGGAAAAAATGTTGATGTCAGCCTGTGCTTCCATCTCCACTACCGGCTTGCCTTTGCCAAGAATACCCTGGGCGAATTTAAAGCCTTGGGACACGATGTTTGACTTGGATTCTGACTTTGCTTCGAGCACATCTTCCGTCTTCATGCCCGGCTTGCGTGAGAGACGTGGGTATAAAGTGGTTCCTTGGAAGCTCATCAATACAACTTCCGTCGTGTTATCGCCAGGGACTGGACTCCATCCTTGAGCCCCAACACTGTCTATCTTGAAGATCTCCGATGATCTGCCCTGCTGGAGGTCAATCTTATAGAAACCTGGGTTGGCCTTAAACTGGAAGTACCCCAGGTTTGCCATAATAATCGTATCAGCGAAATGTGGATCTCTTTCAGTGCCTAAAACAAGCTGTGCGCCACGTGGAGGTGCGCCACCTGGAATTTCACGCGAGTGACCCTCAATAAGAATATGCTCTAGCTCGTAGAGTGCGTCGACATTGGTCTTGATAGAACTGAGCTTGATATTGTCCAAATCATGAACTGAGACCTTTGGCGCCACAAGCCATGCAGGAGGGACATCCATACCCAAATTCAACAATGCCTCTTGAGGAACGCCCGTGAAAGTAGCACTGAGATCTTTGAGTGCTCCAGCATCGTCGAAAGTTGGCCTTGAGTCGATGACGTATCTATAGAATCGCTTTACAGGAAGCTCTTGAAGCCTTTCTTTAGGGTTGAGGAAGAGCTTCAGATAGACGCCATCGAGCTCAGAAATGGCCTTCAGTAGCGGCACCCACTTCTGGCCATGCTCACTAGCCGGATCCACAAGCACAGTCATTTGGATGCTAGCAGTAGTGGCATCGCCAACCTCAATAGCTGTATGTGAGGAGCTCCAGACATCGAACTTGTTCATTCTGAGAGTTGATGCCTGTTCAAACATACCGGCAGGTTTGTCATCAATTGTCGAGATTGCTACAATAGACGACACTTTCGCGGCAGCAAGCGGGTCGGCAATTTTGTCGGATAGGCCTAGTGCTTCCAGAGCAGTATATGCTGGTACAATACGATTGTTACGCTCGTAAGATAACAGCTGCTCAAAATCTTCCAGGTCAAATTCAGCTGGACTTGGAATTGGTCCGACAAGCCGGCCGTTGAGAAGAATAGCAGTTTGGCCAGACGTCAGTGCAATAGACTTGGTCAACAACTCCGCGCCCTGCCAATAACGAATTACATCGTCTTTGTTCGTTCCCTGAGGTGATTCTTCAGAGAGGAGCTTAGTCAAGTCGTTGACACTTAGGGATCCCTTCTCTACGCCATGTTGAGTACGAGCAAACAGATCCGCGCTCAGACTGGAGTCGACAGATTCCGAAGCCGAGTTGTGCACTATAAGTAGTTCCACACCTGGGTTTGCCTCCCGGAAGACCGCTGCTGTAGCAAGAAATTTCGCGCCTTCTTCAGCTTCCAAGTCCGTGAACAACATCATGTGAGCCCAATCGGCCTTCTCAGATGCGGGATCGGCTTTGACGTGAGGTAGTGTGCTAAAAAGGTCTTGATTTTCGCTCACGATTTTGTTGACATTAAACACTCTCAGGCTTTTTTCATCTTCGGGAATGACGAGTGAATTTCTCTTCTTCGCTGCTTGGAACAGAAAGTACGTTGGAAGCCATGTTTCGTCTGAGAGTGACTCATCGAAGATGCCCTGTTGAATAGATTGCAAGTCGGCCGTGACTCTTTTGCTCATTGATTGAAGCCAGTTTTCATCACGTGGTAATGCAACTCCGTCGACAAACATAGGTGGAATTTTAGTGTCGGCTGAGAGCCTATGGACCCATCTCTGTGAGGCTTCAACTTTGTCTTGGTAGTCATTAGACTTGAGGACCTCATAAATCTCTCGGGAAATCTTTTCTCCTTTAGGGGCTTTCCCTTCCACGGTTGCCTCAAATATTGATTTGCTGGGGGCTGTGACTTTACCAGCAGTGTAGGAACGCTCAAGATACGATATGACTGTCGAAAGACTGTAGGTGTCAAGCAAATGGTATACGACTCGAGCTTGTTCCAAGGAATGGATCGTGCTACTGATTGGTACAAGGCCAATTCTAATAGTAAGCTTTCTCTTAACAAAACTCTGAAGCGTCTCTACTACGATGAGGATGTCTTCAGGGTCTGAGAAATTTATTGGTAGGACTAGGTAAAAACAATCCTTTCGGACCGATGGAAGTTGACCGGGGTAGGTTCGTTGCAGCATCTAGACGAGGTATCAGTAACGTGCTTCTTCTGAGATGCGAGTACCTACAGCTTGGACAGATGTTGGCCATTCCCCGTACCGCTTGTCTTTTTCAATGTCGTTCATCCAAATGATGACATTTCCACCTTCGAAATCATCCCTCCAGTCAAATCTTTGGAGCTCGCCTTCAGCTTGCACAGTTGCTATATCTTGATGAGACAAAAGTTGAATTGCTTCTTGTCCAGTTAAGCCAAGCTCTCGAACACCGTTGATGAGCTTCCGTTCAGCGCGTAGAAGTTCAAGGATGCTTAACGCTTCGATCTCTCGCTCAATGACTTGAACCCCGTTCATCCACCAAACATTGTACCCCCCCGGAACCAACTGAGCCCGGTTGTAGTCATGTTCTGTAACAAACTCTTTGCTGGCATTGTGTGAAGCTATAGCACTCGAGTATTTTGGGAAATCCTGTGAAAGTTTTACAAGGGTCTCGAGTGGATTTTCACTCTGCATAATGAAACTGGACGCTTTCAGACCGAGTGAAAAGAGTTCCGAAGAGGACAAGGGTTTCAAATCTGCTAGTTCCTCGTCTTCAAACTTCACCTCCTTCTCGGAGAGTTGCTCGATCGATTTACTGTCGCCATCCTCCCGATCGTCAATGACGATGTAGTCTGTACGTTTCAAAGCAAGTTCTACACCATATCCTGGGACAAGGAGAGGCTTCGATTCTGCTGAAAGAGCTTTCCTATGGCGTACACGGTACGAGGTTTTACCCTCTCGAGCCGTCTTAACCAAAGTCTTGTGGAATTGCCCAAATGTGGAAGATGTTATGTCGGCGTACAAAATAGAAGGGGGTGCCGTAGGATTTCCCAGCATGCGATCAAATTGGAGTTCTTGGGTTTGCCTATGGGAAGTATCAGCTCCTAAACCCTCTCCTGCAAGAACAATGCTTACAAATCTCCATTGATATCTCCGTGAGGCGCATCTAAAGCTGGAGAACAATACTGTTTCCCATTGAATAAGACCCATGTCGGACAAGAGGTCTCCTCGTCGACCTGTAAAGAGGGTTCGGCCGCAGTATGGTAATACTGGTAATGTGCTTCAATCCGAGGAGCAGATGTTCGCATAGACAACGCAAACTTATAGGAAGCCAGTGTTTCCAAGTCCGTAATGTGGCCGTCCTCCTTCAACACCTCTATGAATTGTTCGTAGAGCTGTTTATCCGTAGACGCCTTCGCGAAGTGACCGTCCGCAATTCGATCGAGGAGTGGGTAATAGGACGTTGTGTTCTCGTCTGCTGCAGTTTCCCTGTGCCATTGTCAGTGAGTTACAATCTAAGTCCGGTGGAATGTTGTCCTACAGCAATTCGAGGAGGTAGGGCGCTGAAGAAAAAGACGCCTTTAACCCAACATTTATTGATGGACCGGCAGAGGCGCATATGGAATGAAGATATGTAGTTGCTAGTAGAGCCCCAGTGAGGCCCCACGGCAAGCTAAATGCTCCCATTGTCATTGTTGATCGTATTATCAATTTCTATGGAACGGACAGAGTGTGTTCCTAAAGCTGTTAAAGACCCGAGATAGATAATCCCCAAGGAGCGTTGCTGTCCGCCAGCGGATGGAAGTCAATTAATGCCTAATCAAGATAGAAAAAGCCGAGAACATTGCATTCTATTTTACAGGAGCTCTACAAAGTAAAGCAAAAGGATAAGGCTGAAGTACAAGTGATGGTTTACCTTAGATAGGTAGCTTAGGGCCACCTTGCCAAACTGTCCCCAGCGTGAGCTTCCCCTAAGGGGACGCATAGATGCCTTGGGATTGAGGCATGAGCGACCACAAATCGCAACGTCGCAGTTTCCCCCATCACACAAACCCACGGAATCCACCTTGGGAGCCCTCGATTATTACTTTCCACCAACACTCAATCCTCGACTCTCGACCTTCGTACTCATCGTCACTTCAGGAGCGGCTTCATCTTGAAGGGAGATCTGCAGTTGCCCTGCCATTCATGTGTGGAGCATAGGCTTCCTCGATTCTCCCAGCGTCGGTCAAGATGGCATCCTCCACCCCAAATATGCTTACGAAGGTATGGGCGCGAATACAAGATGGCAGAAGCTGGTTAGAGCGTTTCTAACAAGCATTATAGTTTGAGTCGAAATCCTCGAGGGCTAAAGGAATTGCTTTCCATCCCAAACGGTATATTCAGCCCACCCCCTTTGCGCGTCCCTAACTCACTCTCTCCAGGCCATGGATTCTCGTCTCTCTCCACTCGTCGACGATCCAGCTCTGGGACTACCGTATGGGAACTTTAATTGACCGTTTCGAGGAGCATGATGGCCCAGTCCGAGGAATCGACTTCCACAAAACACAACCCCTCTTCGTTTCTGGCGGGGACGACTACAAGATCAAAGTCTGGTCATATCAGACTCGCAGATGCCTATTCACGTTGAATGGCCATTTGGATTACGTTCGCACAGTTTTCTTTCACCACGAGCTTCCTTGGATTATTTCCAGTTCCGATGATCAGACAATTCGGATTTGGAACTGGCAGAACAGATCACTGAGTGAGTTTCAAAGGCCAAATTGAGGGCGCGAGAACCATACTGATAAATGTACCTAGTTTGCACTATGACCGGCCACAACCATTATACCATGTGTGCGCAATTCCATCCCAAAGACGATTTGGTAGTTTCTGCCTCCCTAGATCAGTCCGTCCGAGTTTGGGATATTTCCGGCCTACGAAAGAAGCACTCAGCTCCCACCTCAATGACCTTCGAAGATCAAATGTCTCGAGCGAATCAGAATCAAGCGGATATGTTTGGTAATACGGATGCCGTAGTCAAATTTGTGCTGGAGGGGCACGACAGGGGTGTAAACTGGGTTGCATTCCATCCCACATTACCGCTCATCGTTTCTGCGGGTGACGATAGGCTCGTGAAACTGTGGAGAATGAGTGAAACCAAGGCTTGGGAAGTTGATACATGTCGAGGCCATTTCCAGAATGCTTCAGGATGCCTGTTCCATCCCCACCAAGACCTGATTTTGTCTGTGGGTGAAGACAAGACAATCCGAGTGTGGGACCTCAACAAGCGCACTTCAGTACAGTCTTTTAAGCGGGAAAATGATCGATTCTGGGTTATTGCTGCTCATCCCGAGATCAATCTCTTTGCGGCTGGACACGATAATGGTGTAATGGTCTTTAAGCTTGAACGGGAAAGACCTGCATCTGCCTTTTACCAGAACAACCTCTTTTTCATTACCAAGGACAAGCACGTTCGATCATACGATTTCCAAAAGAACGTTGAGAGCCCAACTTTGTTGACCCTGAAGAAGCTTGGTAGCCCCTGGGTCCCACCGCGATCTCTTTCATATAATCCAGCGGAAAGAGCTATTTTGGTTACATCTCCTGCAGATGGCGGATCTTACGAACTCATAAACCTCCCAAGGGACGGTTCAGGCTCTGTCGATGCAACTGATACCAAGCGCGGCCAGGGAACTTCAGCGCAATTTGTAGCACGAAACCGTTTCGCAGTTTTCAATGCTTCGACCCAGCAGATTGATATCAAGGATCTATCTAACTCAACCACGAAAACCATCAAACCACCAACTGGAACTACTGATATTTACTTTGGCGGGACCGGAAACCTGCTTCTGATAACCCCAACCACAGTCTACTTGTACGATATTCAGCAGAAGAAGAGCACAGCAGAATTAGCTGTGAGCGGAGTAAAGTATGTTGTCTGGTCGAATGATGGACTGTACGCTGCACTTCTGAGCAAGCACAATGTCACTATTGTTACAAAGACTTTGGAACAAGTCAGCACTCTGCACGAGACGATTCGAATCAAGAGCGCGACATGGGATGATGCAGGTGTTCTTCTCTACTCCACCCTCAACCACATCAAATATACCCTGTTGAATGGAGACAATGGCATTGTCCGAACCCTCGACCAAACAGTCTACCTCGTGCGTGTGAAGGCTCGCAGTGTTTACTGTCTGGACCGAAATGCCAAACCAAAGCTCTTGAACATTGACCCAACCGAGTATCGATTCAAGCTCGCATTAGTCAAGCGAAATTATGAGGAAATGCTGCAAATCATCAAGAACTCAAGTCTTGTTGGTCAAAGCATTATCTCATACCTGCAGAAGAAGGGATACCCTGAAATTGCACTCCAGTTCGTCCAAGATCCCCAGACTCGGTTCGAGCTTGCTATTGAGTGCGGCAACTTGGAAGTTGCTGTTGAGATGGCAAAGCAGCTGGACAGACCCAAGCTCTGGTCGCGGTTAACAACAGAAGCCCTTGCCCATGGCAACCATCAAATTGTTGAAATGGCGTATCAGAAATTAAGGCAGTTCGACAAGCTGTCATTCCTGTATCTTTCTACAGGTGATGAGGCAAAGCTCACCCGAATGGCCAAGATTGCCGAGCACCGTGGCGATTTCACTGCTCGGTTCCAGAATGCTTTGTATCTCGGGGATGTTAATGATCGGATACAAATGTTCAAAGAGATTGACCTATGTACGTCCTTGAATCAGTATAAATCGAAACAAATTGCTAATCTACGCTAGATCCTCTTGCATACATGACAGCCAAATCTCACGGCTTGGAAGAAGAGTGCGAATCTATTCTTGAGGTGACCGGTCTTACTGAAGAACAGATCACTCTACCAACTATTGGCACTCCCCTATCTCCACCCAAACCAATCGTGCCTACATTCAAGGCCAATTGGCCAACCAAGGCCACCTCTCAATCATTCTTCGAGAAGGCTCTGCTTGGCCAAGTCGAGGGCCTGTCGCTAGAAGATGAGCCAACCGCAACGTCGAATGGATTTGGATTTGACGAGGCAGGAGAGGATGATGGGGCGAAAAGAAACGGCAACCTCATTGATGCGGACGATGACGAGGACGCTGCTGGCTGGGATATGGGTGATGATATTGTTCCGGAAGTGGAGAGCGATTTCGTCAACGTAGACAGTGCTGAAGCTGGTGCCGGAAGCAGTGAAGCAGATTTATGGGCCCGCAATTCCCCCTTGGCTGCTGACCACGTGGCCGGAGGCTCTTTTGAGTCCGCCATGCAGTTGCTCAATCGACAACTCGGTGCAGTTAACTTTGAGCCCTTGAAGCCTCGATTCTTGGAGATCTACCAAGCTTCGAAGACCTATCTCCCCGCCTCTGCTGGTCTACCTCCTCTCATCAACTATGTCCGCCGAACAGTTGACGAAACTGATCCTCGAAAAGTCCTCCCCATCATCCCCCGAGATATCGAGTCCTTGGCTACAAATGATCTTCAAAGGGGTTATGACGCTATGCGGACCAACAAACTTGAAGACGGTGCTCGTATCTTCAAAGGTATCCTTCACGCTCTTCTGGTAAACGCGGTATCAACAGCTTCAGAAGTTGAAGAAGCTAGAAAGCTCATTGCATCCGCAAGCGAATATAGCATTGCTATGAACATTGAGCTATCACGCCGAAAGCTTGGTAGCGCAGAAGAAATCGCCAAATCACCCGAGAAGCTCAAGCGTAGTCTTGAACTCTCTGCATACTTCACAATCCCCAAGCTCGAGGTTCCACATAGACAGATCGCGTTGGTGAGCGCGATGAAGCTGGCCTACACCAGCAAGAACTTCAACTCGGCTTTGAGCTTTGCGAACAGAATGTTGGCCAATGGCGGGGCAACTAAGATGCTCGATAATGTGAGTTTTTGATCCATCATATCATGTGGTCCCTTACTAATTAATGTCCTAGGCACGAAAAACGAAAGCTCAATGTGAACGAAACCCTAATGACGCAAATGAGATTGAATTTGATCAGTTCGCCGAGTTTGACATCTGCGCCGCTTCATACACACCCATCTACTCTGGGTCCGCGTTTGAAGTATGTGCTTTCGACGGAAGCAAGTACCATTCTAAATACAAGGGAACAGTATGTGCAGTTTGCGGCGTCTGTGAAGTTGGAAAGAACGGGAGTGGATTGAAGCTTGTTGCATGAGAGCGGGAATTTTGGAACGAAAATGGAGTTAGGAAAAAAGTAGACGGTCATACACGGCTGCTTACGCCTCGTTGCATGTAGGGAGTATGAGATGAATGTTAGTAGCTTCGTTGATGTGAGTAGACGGAAATCATATCATATGAAAGTCCAGTCTTGATTTGCGTCGTTAAGTACGCCTAAGCGCCTGTTCTAGAGTACATGTTTGTGTGTGATATATCATCGTCTTGTGATAAGCCAGGTCATGACCTTCTCGTTCCGCTGCAACCTGATCTCCTCATACAATCGTCTCCAACTCTCGCGCATACCCCAGCGTATTCTCAATAGTCAACCGGCTGACCTCCTTTTGATTACCTTCCAAATCAACACCGGCCTTTAAGCTCTGGGTGGGGAAGTATATCCGGCCGTCCTTGATGAGCCATCCACGATGCTGTGCGAACGACACAACTGCACCTTCGCTGTCCAGGAAAAGCAGGTTTTTGGTAGACGAGATGGGGAGGGATGGGTAGGCGACTTCGCTGCAGGAGGCGATCTCGCGGCGGATTTGGTTGATTAGGATCTATATATACTTTGTTAGCTCTTGTTCTCCCAAATGCAGTACAGCTGAAATGGGGGAAAGAGACGCACCTCAGAGAAAATACCATACTCCTCACTCGGCACCTCCCGACTCGCCATGGCCTTCCACACAAGATCATAGCTCCCCTCCATCAACCACCTCTCCAGCTTGATTGGATACCCCAAGAATCTATCATCCTCAACCCGTCCGCCTTCTTTCCTCAACTCCAAGCCCTCAAGCTCAGTATGGAAACCTCCATAATTCCCCAATGTCAGAAGTAGCAGCAGATACAGGCCCGTAATCTTACTCCGTTCGCTCTTGGTTGCTGGTAGACGGTCCGCGGGGAGTTCGTAGAAGGGTGTGAGGAGGTGCACGTAGCGTGTGAAAGACTCAGTGTCTTTTGCGCGGATGGATAACAAGGCGCCGGCTTCAAAGACTTCTCGTGCGAGTAGTAGGTGGGTTTGTGGGGTGTTGGGAAGGGGGGTGAGGGCGGAGAGTTTGAGGAGCGATAGTTTGGCGGATGAGAGGAGGGGTTTGGATTGTGAGGGCGTACTGCTGGATTTCAGTTTCCGTAGGATGTCTTGAAGTTCGCGTTCCGCCATTTTGGAGAAGTGGGTTTGGGGATGGTGGTGATGTTGAGGGAGTTGTGGTTTGGAGGTGTTGATGGCAAGGCAGGCAGGTAGCTTTGGAGACGCGGCTGGCTGGTCTGTATTTCGAGATCACGTGATGAATCTAAAGTCTAAGATTGCCCGTCATAAGGTAAGTAAACTTTCCTTCACTCGGTTCTTTCTTCTCTGTAATTTTTGCTTCCCCCAAGTCCCAAGATCCAAGATCTTTGATATCGACTAAATTTCCTATCCGAACAGGACTTTCTATTCTCTTCAATATCATGGAAAGCTGTAGATGTTGTCAAGCTGACAAGGCCAGGGTCTGCAACCTGGCCTCGTGCAACTTTCTTGTCTGCAGAACGAAGTTGTCTGGGCCTCGAAAGCATTTCTAAAAGCTACGATGAGCAACAATCTTTATGTTCCTCGTTAAAACCAAGCCACTCAGCCAGCAAGCTTCTTTGCAACTTGTGGATGAGCCATGTCCCATATCCTTCGGAAGGAAAAGACAGCCAACGCGGCCCGATATGATGTCGCAGACCGCTTGGTCGATTCTCTATGCGAGGCTTGCAAATCAGTAAACCTCTGTTTGGAAGACTTTTTGGAAGATACGAAAGAGCCTGTATCATCCAGAGATTCTGGGCCAGTCAAGCCATTCAGAACCGTGTCCATTGGCACATTCGATGAAGTCCGTCGGCGGATAAACTGCCCTCTGTGCCGACTCGTTGTCAAAATAGAAATTCATGAGCTAGAACGCTTTGCGGAAAGCAAAGCTCGGCATAAAATACCTGGCTCTAAAGAGGTCATCATACAGCTAAGATTTCTTGAGCCATGGCGGGATGGAGACCTGCGCCAAGCACGAGCGCCTGTAGTCTTACATCTAAGGAATACGCATACTTGCAGGACTCTCGTTACACTATTAGTGACCGAAATTCTCGGTGCTGCTGGCGCTGCTCGCGTTACTTTACAATGCTTCACTCGAGATAGTGAACAGTCATTCATATTTTGCCCCGTCATGTCAGATCTTTCCTCACAAAAATGGCATTGGCCTCGCTTTGACATGCTGGAACCAAGCAATGACACTTTGTACGTCTCTAACCAAGTGCATCCGCTCGCTGATGGCCTCGAACCGCTGATTTTCATGCTTGTAAAGCTGAATCTCAAACCCAATTTGAAGCAAGCCATAAACATTCTTCGAGTCGTTGTTATTGTTAGCGCACACCGTGTGTAGATGGTCCGTAAACGCGCCCCAAGCTTCTCCGGGGACTTTCGTCTCGCCTACGAGGAAGTCGTACTCGTACAAGCTGCCCCCAGGCCTCCGAAGTACCTTGAAAACGGTGAAATCGGGGTGTAAGTCGGCTGCCATGCCTTCTTGCAGCACGGAGAATCCCTCATTCGATCTAAAGACCCATTGCAGAATTCCACACATCACTCGCCTGTATAAAAGCTCGGGGGACTGCGGCGTCCTTTCAAGAACAGAGACTCGGGCTGTGACGTGGGGGTCATCAAGATAGGTTGCAGGGGGTGGAGGGTTGGGGTCGTCCAAGCGTGCACGGCGAGTTCGTTGATTGTTCCTTAACCCAGGTTGTTAGTATTAACCATGGTGATGGTTGAAGGTTATTACCATTGTGGCCAAGCTTTGGTTGGATCAAGTGCCCACACGTCCTGTTAGATGAAAGTCAGTTGTTGAAATACACACCGTAGGTCGTAGCTTAATCCGAGGAGCGAAGTATATAATAAGAAATCTATTTGTAACTTACGTTTGCATGGTCTTCCCAGCCAGCAGGAAGTTGATAAGATGTCACTTGAGTGTTGACATTTTGGTAGTATATAAGACCACTCGGATCCGACCACTGACGCCAGAGATTTCCGTTGAGCAGGCCGAGGTTATACGAAGAATTTGCTGCCATAGTGATCCAAACAAGGGGAAGTCTATAAGGCCTATAAATTGCCCCACCAACGCAACCGCTGAAGGGCCGTGATCTCTGTAGGACCCCGCCAACTCGGATCGCAGCTCTTCTCAGAGAAAGATAACAAAATTGACATAGAACATGACAATTTCACGAGTCATGTTGGTCGACTTGCTTCGACTTGTGGAAGCTTTGGTGGAGAAGGTGAAACGTATTTTCATCCAAATGTGAAATAGAGACAAAATAAATACTGACCTAGACCATTCCGCTCTCGGGGTGGGGGGGCTTGCCGCCAACCGCCTAGCGCTTAGCCGCCTTAACCACCCGCAATCACCTTGCACCGTGCATTGCTACCTACTGAGGGCAGGGTTATTTCGATTCAAGGTGAAGACTTGGTTGTATTAAGATCTACGAATACTATAATAATATAACCTTAAGCATGACTAAGCTGCCCTAATGGTCCGTCCATCATGTGGTCTGAAAGCCACCTCCACAGTACTTACCTATCATCTGGCAACACCCCTCAAGACTAAAGCATCTAAGTTGCAGAGAATCTGACGATCTTCATTATATAATCCTCATTAAACCTGATACGATGTCGACAACCTTCCAGATAATTTTCGAAGGTACGCCCAACCGTCTTCCTCTAATTAATTCTCCATTCCTTAGGCTCACTCGGTGTGGTCTGTAGGACGCGTCTATGTATACACCAGACGAATCTTAGGCTTTGAGGACGTTATCGGGAAAGCGTATAGACTTCTTCAGGGGACATCGAAGGGTGGTGAGTATGCCGATGACCTTTACTACTCGTTCCGGAACATCCACTCACCTTTTTACTTAGCTTCCGCTTTTGATGCTCTCCACCAAGGAATAGCAACAAAGTGGATCTTGCAAGATGATGTTGTGAAGCCTTTCGGAGACAAACGCCAGTTGCTTACCTTTGTTTGTTCATTCAATCTCGATCGCGACGTCCTGTGTTACTCTGACGAGAGTGGGCATATCCAACTTCCCTTGGATCGTCTACGCAAGCCTCCGCAACCACAACGACAAGAGTTCACTCCTTTCGAAATAGTACCTCCTGCTCAGTTGGACCTCGCTGAGTTTCCGCCACCGTACCATAGTCCTTCAACCCCCATATCCGCACGCCGTCTTGCATTTCTTTCGCGCATTCTTTCAGACTTTGCAGAACAATGGCGCCACATACTCAGGTCTTCTTACGCAGAGTCTACCTTTCGGAGACTCGCAAAGGCAATTGTCAGTTTAGCAACGTGCGAGTTTTGAGTCGATGAAGCATTCACGAGGCAGCACACCCCATTTAGAGGATTCTACGTTGACGTTCTTGATATACCATCTTGGGAGCCCTGCGATCGCCACCTGTTCAATATTGGAGGCGCCACAGTCATAATAAACCAGAACCTTAAGATCGCACTAGAAATTGCGAAGAACGAGGCAAAAAAGATCAGCACGGTCATAAATCCGGATAATCGCACTAGGCAGTGCACGTATTTTTATCGGTACGATATATATTGGTCTGCCACGTTGATTCCGTTGGCAATTTCTTACATACGGCCCCAACAACTCTCATGGACGGTCTCACCCCGCCTTCTCCTGCCGCTATTAACCGCCTCCTTCAAGCCCTCCCATTATCTCCGCCTCCCCTCAATACAACTATTCACAACCTCCCCTTGGAAATTCAAGACCGCATCTTAGAACATGTTTCCGAAGGCCCAGTTGAGGCTTCAAGGCTCGGGTGCGTCTTGAGTTTAGGTTCTCCGTTCACATGGATGAGGGCCATTGACTGGCCGAGGCGAGGTGGTCCCATTGAACTTCATACCTCTCACTCGCATCGTTGTGAGACCACGCCTGTTGAGTCTAAGATCTACTTTGGGGACGTGTTTAGCGGGATATCGTATAAATGAAAGTGTCTTAATCAAGAAGTTACAATCAATGCAGGTACTGGATAGCTCAACCACTGTTCGCAGATGGTGCGTGCCAGGAGAAGTAATAAAGCCAGACGATCATCTAGGCTCTAGGACCCGAGAAGGCAAAACACTATCAAACTGAAAAGCCACCTCGAAATTAATAATAATTCCAATCGCCCGAAAACTTGAATGCAATATTCTTCCTCAATGCTTCCCCCATTGCGATATAAATAGGTGAGGGCAGAAAAAAGCAACTTTCTTTGCAAGGCCTAAGCACTCCAGTGGCTGGTCGAATCAAAGGTTGCGTATTAATTAGACAGACAGAATCATGGAATATAGATTCAAATAACATGATTACCTCCCACATACGACCATAGACCAAGGATAATTGGGGAGGGCTATCTCAACCGTATAACCTAGCATAAGCCTTAGTTCAGAACTGTATTCAGGATTCAAGATACTAAATTCCGCATTCAAGTTTACTAATTCCACTTAAAACATATTTAAGATTTAGCTACATAGTAAGACTTACACATTTCAGCATACTATTTTCAGTTTCTTAATTATCCAAATAAGCGAAGCTACTTCTATCCCTATTCAGACTTCAAGCGAGGCGACATGTCTCTTCAGCATCTATTTGTCACCTTCACCCGCTCCCTTCTTCATCCCTCATTCGTGAAAATGATCCCCAACCCTAGTTTCTTTGCGAATTCCCAAAAGAACCCTAGTCTTCACTCGAGACACTTAGACAGTCGGAAGAGTGGCAATTCAGAAGAAATAAAGAAGTCAGAAGTGCGGTAATGAACTCTAGTCAAGAATAATAGAGAGGTAGGGGCCGCCAAATGAAGCTTACTCATAAGAGCTCATAGGTATATGAAACCGTTAAAAGGGGATCCGGGCCATTAGAACTTTTAAAGAGAGAGGACGACGCTTCTTCTAGCTTGTATACTCTGCGCGATTATCTAAGTCTTTTTGTTGTTCTCGAATATCCATTCATCGAAGATTTTTCCAACTCCATACCAGTCCCCATCCTTCGTTCCTGCTTTCTTGCGCGGAACCAACTCCACAATAGACCCACCGCCGAAGTCTACAACCCAGGCGTTAAAGCTAGTATCAATGACAATATTCCCCGGATGAACGTCACCCCACACAAGACCATGAGAATGTAACTGCTTAACAGTAGCTGTAATTTGCTGCTTCCACCTTGCATGATACTTGGAAGCTAACGCGCTGTTCTTGTGGCTATATAATGAGTCGCCGGTTGAAGGTATGAGGTCCAATAGAAGACCGATCGTCATCTTGGCGTCGTCAGATACTACGATGCTGTGTAGATTGGCTACTTTGATTTTGTCCTGTAATCCGGCATGGCGAATACGCAAATGCATATCGACTTCTCTGAGGAGTTGCTTCTTATCGTCCGCAGGCTTGAAGAACCTGGAAGTACCGTCACTAAGAATAGCTTTTTGAGGTATCTCGGACATATAATCGTCCCATTGTGTATCCGAAACGATTCGAAGATCCGATGCTTTCGAACGAGGAACTTCAGAGAAAGGTGGAAGGTCTCGGGACGGTATCATCAGACGGAAAGCATCCATAGTCCCGCGATCTCGAGTGCCCTTGGGATAAAGTGAGGATCCCAACATCAACAGCTGCAAATGATGAGTCGGTGGGTAATAAAAATCTTTGAAGGTGATTTCTTTGGGGACGTTCGATGTATTCTCACGGAAGTATGGAAGGCATGGGTCCACAATCCATTCACACAATACATCATGGTCTTCCTCATCATCGTCATCCATGGCTTTAGCCACCATCTCGGAGTATTCTGTTTCAAAACGGCTTCTTCGAATGTCTTTATGAGAAACAGTAATGTTGAAATCGAGTGGCTCGACACAGGACAGTGACCCATGAGCTGTCGAGCTCGATATAACTGTCAATGACAGTATGACTCATATTTTGGAATGGGTCCATTCCAGCAGATGAGCTTGCTTGCGAGGTTGAAGCAGGCATTCCCGAGTGGGAATTGTAGGAGAGCTGATGTATAATGCTTTCTCGGAGCGACGTGGACGTGTTGGTTGGACCGGCGTTGATAATCCATGTTCTAGGCTCCTCCTATATATTTTGAAAGAGCAGAAAGGTCTGATACATACGACCATAGACTAAGGAACATTGGGCATCCCGTCCGCTCTGCCATACACAAGCCTTAGATCGGCAGATTAGTAGTTGGGTGGGTGACCACCAGCGAATACCTGCTGTTGTATGTTTTTTTTGTTTCCTTTTGTCCTGGTCGGTGCCCGTGCCATATCCCATCATCCCTTCCTGATAGGCTTCGTCTTAACACCTTAATGAGAGAATAATTGCGGTGGTTGGCAAGAGCTGGTAATTTTTTTGATGAGTTTCCAACTTCAATTCCAATCAGGAATGTAGTTTCGGAATACTGGGGGGTAAAGGAAAGGTGAATAGCTAGAATGAGAGAACGACGCTTAATGAATAACAGAGATCGACTCACTGCTGTGGCTTAATGATTCGGGCTTGGATTCAAGTAATATCAAAGAAACAATAGAGTTCACTAGGCAATTGGCCAACGAGCCTTGGTCTGCACTTGCACCCACGAGAACCCTCACCAAGAACAAGAACACGAGTTTCAAAAAAGCCATATGAAGATGTATACCGAAGCTATCCCACCACTATCGTGAACCCAAATTTCCAAGTCCTTCAGACCCTAATGTTCCTCACTCATACCTTCTTGAGTCTCCCAACCACAAGCCATCCAATGAGTCCGAGGAGCGGCACAAAGATACAGCCAACTCCAAAGCCGATCCAGAAATGCTTGGGGTCTTCTCCTAAGACCGAGCGCGAAGCGAGGTGTGCAGAGGACGTGTAATGGCGGGCATGTGACGGGTGAGCGGCGATGAGAGAGAGGTAGGCGAGGAGGGTGAAGAGGATGTTGGTAATGGTATTCATTGTGTGTTTGTTCGCCGAATGAAAGTTGTGTGTACGATGTGAGTTGATGCTGCTGACTGCTAGAGCTTGCTGGGAAAGGGTCTTTCGGTAACGCTTAGTAGGTAGGATGAGCTTGTTGCTTGAAAGTATTATTCGGGAATACAAGTCTACTTATACGGCAGGGCGAAGGCGGATTCTCGTAACGGGATCATGCTTCTAGTTAAAACACAATCACAGGGATACCTGTGATTGGAAGGAGGGAATATGGACACCTGTGATTGACTTCTTCCCAACGTCAACGTCCTAAACACTCTCGATCTTGGCGACGCGTTTTTGACGACGCCTTGATACCACACACGCCACCAGGAAACCCATGCACCCATGGCAACAGTAATGAAGAGGATTATCAGTGCTAGATGTTCTCGGGCATATTTGCTGCTGTTCGCAAGGTGGTTTTTGCCTGGTGCTGGGCCCGTTTCATCTGACGGTTGAGTTGTATTTGCAGCCATGGCAGTACCCAACCAAATAAGGGGAATAGAGAGTGTCATTTTATAAGGTTGCGTCGACTAATTTGATATTCCAAGGTATGTTTTGATGGCAATAGTGACGTCAAATGTCTCGTGTTCTTTGAAATGTGACATAAGGATCGATATATAAAGAGCCTCCTTACAGCTGTATCGTGTATAACAGGAATATATTTTGTGATCGGATTTGACAAGAGCACGAGTGCGACTTTCGGAAACTGCAAGCTCCAGCTTGATGGTTCAAAGGTGGTCACTGCAGCTTGCAATACCAGGCTGCTGATCTTTACAGTCGTTGGGGTAGCCGGTTCCCTGGAGGTCAGTCTAAGAATGAGCTTCGATTTTTGAACCTTTGTCATATGTTTCTACAACTTTCAGTGAATGTGACTATTGCACATGCACTCTGTATGAAGCGCAAGGAACTTTGGAACAAAAGCAAGTTTGAAGCTTTTCAAATTCTTTCCTTCAGAAATGACTCTATTCCCGCTTCCACTCCTTCAGGACTCGGCTTTTCCGCACAAACGTCTGGCTCGAAGTCAAAAGTGGTTTGTAAAAAGTCCCTAGTCGTAGGCCCGATAGTTGCAATATGAGTCTTTCCGTCTCGCTGGTGCTCGGCCTTGACCTTACCGGTCTCTGGGTCAAGCATACCCAAAGCTCGCAGCATAGCCTCACACCCAGTGGGCGAAAAGACAACAACCCATCTCATGGGTTTATTCTCTGTCTCTTTCAGTAGCTTACTAAAGTCTTTCTCGAACGACTCCATCACGCCGGTCCCGTAGACGGCAAGCTCATCGACTTGTATCCTTCGATCGCGGGGTAAGGTGGGGTTCATCAGAGTCTTCGGTATGATGTCCCGTCTTTGCTCTCCCACGAGGAACAATAGCGGAGGCTTGATTTCCATGTCCTGGTACCATTTCCCATAATGATCTATCATATAATGTGCCAATGCCTCACCATTGCCCGTCTCGGAACCGAATATATTGAGGGGAGGGGTCTGAGGAATTGACCGTAAAGCTCGAGATGTTGCGGGTCCTACTGTGTATATTGGGATATCTTGTAAATGCGGCCAGCTATCGACATCTGAAATACATTTCATTAGTGACTTGTTGGGCCTGGAAGAGTAGATAAAATACCCTGCCCCTCTTCAACCAGCTTCGCAAATGCCTCCACAGCTCGCTGAGACGTAAATATCAACCCTCCATATTTTGCAGCAGCTTGTCTGCTAATCTCCTTGTTCCGCAGAGCATCTCTTATAATTTTCAATCCCTCCTCCAAAAGTTGATGCTCCAACACGGGGACGAAGACCGGCTCGAATTGTGTCCCCTCCTTCGTGGACTCGAATTGCTCCTTGTACCCATCATTTGGTATCGATTTGGTCTTCAGCAATAGAACCGATGTCTTTTCTTTCGCACCTTCAGTCGTACCCATATCGCCGTCGTCGCATCATCGCAGTGGGATCCTCCTCGTCGTCATACAGTAGCTCAATAGCCTTTGGTGCTAGAGAAGTTTAAATTCCGAGCGGAGTGCCCCGCCGACTAGGGGGCCGCGGCTCAACCGCATTACAAAGCTTCCACTACTAAGTTTTACCATATGTACAATCTACATTCTTTTTTCTTGCATTTGAATTTGCGTTTGGATTTGCACACAGTCACATAAAAGTTGTCTGGGAAAGATAATAATGACAGAAGAAAACCAGGAAAGTGGTTCAGGTGGCACAACTACAACTACAGTTCCTCCCACATCTGCTGGTGATGCCAAACCCCCAAGAAAGAAGGGAATTGTGTTAGGGAAAGATGGGAAACCGTGAGTTCTGCAAACTCGGAAATCTTCGCCTGGTGCTGATCGTTGGAAGGTGTCGGACGTGTAATTCACTGGCCGACTTCACCTCGCAAAGGAAATCCATCACGAAGCCCTCGGCGCCCCCGAAAGAATGTCCGCCAGACGTGGAAGAGCTAGGCCGTTCGTCCTGGACCCTACTACACTCGATCACGGCCACGTATCCCGAAGCTCCCACGGCGAACGACCAGAGCAATGTAAAGCAGTTCCTCGGGCTATTCGGGAAGCTCTATCCATGCTGGGTTTGCGCGGAGGACTTCCAGGTGTTTATGGAGCGGAACAAGGTGAGGGCGGAGAGTAGGGATGAGTTCGGGATGTGGATGTGTGAGGCGCATAATGATGTTAATCGGAAGCTGGGGAAGAAGGAGTTTGATTGCGCCAAGTGGGAGGAACGGTGGCGGACGGGGTGGAAGGATGGAAGGTGTGATTAAATGGATGTATTTGATGTGATATGTGGGATGTGTTCGAATATGGGTGGAGCTTTGGCATTTACATAGCGTGTGGATATATGGGCATCCGGGTAGGCGTTGAAAGATGAGTAGAGATCTCCTCTCAGGAACTGTATCATTATCTCCTCTATTAGATTAGTTGTGCCAACAAATTCAAAAGATTTATACTGCCAGATTGCCCTTCAGTACTTTAGGATAAATCCAGCTTGTGTTTAGGGCAATCGAGATAGAGTTGTGGCTGTATTTCCCAAGTATCAGAGTTCTATCGGGTTTTCCATATAGGAAAACCGTACAATAGTTTCTTCATAAAACATGACTTCAACAACAAGGACTGCTCGAAAGTAGTATTGATGATCCGTCGTGGAATTCTGGGATTTCATTCAACACAGCTCTATGATGTTACAGGTACTAAGCAATCAATCCCCGAATCCAAGCCATCCTCAAATTTCCCTAAAGACATTTTGATCGATCCATCAGAGTCTGCTTATTTCTTAACCACAAAACAGCTTCGTACGATCCTACAGCTCCCGTTAAAGTCTACGCCGGAATGCAAAGTCCACAACCTGTCGACGCCCCTCCTTCCCTTCTGCGACATAATTTGACCCTCCCATGGGAAATTATTACAAGAAAATATAAGTAAAACAAGTTCGAAGGTAACAGATACAATAGAAGCTACAGCTTCTAAAGTGACAAGGACGAAGATAAGAAGAAGAAGAAGAAGAAGAAGAAGGAAAGCCCATCGTGCACAAAAGAGCCTCGTACGCTCAGAATCCATTCCTTTCGTTCCAAAATTTATCGTACCTGCCATAGCTCCCAACCCCTGAGTCTTCCCAAGAGTCAGTTTGATTTCATTTACCAGCCATTACTACTTGGCTCACCATAACCATCATTGTCTCTCCATCGCTGATAATTCCCTCCCAGTTGTCCAGTTCTTGATGGTGCGGTAGTTGCATGTTCTCGAGGTGGCGTCGTCTTCTCTTGTTCATGCCGACGCTGCTCGTCTGCCTGAATCTTGGCTTTCGCTGCTTCGTGTTCTGCGCTCCAGGACTTTTTGGTGTCCTTTGCGATCTTTTCGTCGTGGTCTAGCACTGGATCAGCCCACGTCGGCGAGTATGAAGTTGCAGGTTATGACCTACGTGGGAAACATCTGTGCTTTGCCTCTCCTTGCTGCTTACAGCTCGATTCGATACAGCAATCTATGGACTCGTCAGCTTTTCAATCGGGTTTGGAAGGCTAGGTTGTCGCTTACGCTTCTCGCAGTATCCCTTTTCTAATTTATTCTCGTCTGTGCATCCTTTTACTTTACATTTGTCTAATGGTCCCATAAGCAGTAGCACATTTAAGGAAAGGAAAGACTCACGCAGATCGCAAAATTTATGAAGCTTCAACTGTGAGACGTCGTGGACTTCCACCTGCGTATGATTCTTCAGTGCTCGGCAATCAGAACTTTCACATCTGTCTGAATCGATATTTGGTTAGGCATAATTATGCTAGGAAGGGAGGAATGAGGCTTACGCGCTTTACAAAAGGGGTTCCCAATATCAAGTCTCGCCTTGTTGAGACAATTCTGATACTTGCATGAATCTAATGTTGTTATTAGTGCTGCAAAATGAAGACATGGAGTATTAGAGACGCACGAAAAATGCAGTAAGGAGACCCAGGTGAGGAATTTCTTGAGCATAGCTCTATGCTACACTGCAAGTCTAGTTGCGTTTAGCAAGCGGCTTCGACCCTGCTATGATTGGCCATCACTTACGATCTTCACAGACATTTTGGACTCGACTTCCAACCCTGCTCTTCTCCTTTTTGCATTTCTCGTTTTCACATAAGTTATCTGAATGTTCATCAGCATCCGAAAGCTTTAGGTCTTTCATTTGAACTCACGTCTAGAGCAGAATTGTCGACTGGCATTGACAACTCCGAAGTGGCATCCGATTATGCGACAATTGTCTACCAGAGTCAGTTGCTGGGGGTCGAACATAGGGGGCTTCGATCTTACGTTCGAAACAGTAACATCCCGTATCAACTCTCTTCTCATAACACTCCGAGGTTGCGCAGAACTCTTTAGAATCTAAGACATCAGAGCATGGTTAGATTACTCTAAAGATGAGACATCGGTGCTGAATCCGGGGGCTTACGTGTGGTACAGAGATCGAGATTAGCATTTTCTCTATAAGCTTGATCTTTTTCTTCCAAACAGCCGGGGAAAACACAAGTGTCTATCACACAAGTCAGCAAGCAATCTAAATTTCAAGAGATGGGGACAGGTCCATACGATTCAAGCAGTGAGAGTGGGCATTATCAAGCTCATCTGGAATCCTTTGCTCCTCACAACCTGATGTTTCGCATAAATCTGTACAGTATCATCAGCACCTGTGAACCAAAAGTGGCGAGTTTCAACTTACGACGCCCGCAATATGAGTCTTTGCGTTCTTTAGGTCGGCGGCATAGGGACCCTGCGCTGTCCACGATGGCGCACTGATCTATATTGATGTTACTTACCGATATCTTGTCAGTCTTCTGGACATCAACTTACGTCTCTCGCAGTATTTAGGTTCCCCAACAGCCTTGCTGCGTTTGAAGGTCTTCCTATCACAGTGCGTACAGTCATGTCCACGCGCGGACGATCCCGCAGAATGCTTGCTTCGTCCTGAATAGATGGGCCCAACAAATCTCGCCATGGTTTGCTGGGTAGGAATGCAATGCTTGTGTGTATTACAACGTGTTATGTGGTATAGCCAGTAAACAACCGCCAACAAAATTGATTGGGATGGTTGGGCATCGGGGTGGAATTGAAGGACAATTGAGAAGTGAGTTTGGAACAACGGGAGAAGAGATTGGATAGACTCAAAGGAGGGATATGGCCATTGTCTATATTAGCCCAGTATAAAAGCCAAAAGTGGTCACCTCGGTGAAAATTTTACCACACCCGCAGTTGCGTGGCACGAGGCATTCTCGGTAAATGATTCCATATCAGACAAGCCGGCACAACATCACTTGTTGGGTGTTGATAGCAGCCCAACTTTTGATTTGCCTAACCTGCTGCCCCATGATTGCAAGCAATTCGGCATCCCTCCTTGGAGGTGGGCAGAGATGACGAAATTTTTATTTCAATGTAAACTAGGCATTGAGAGGGAATTAAACTACTCTGAAATATACCACATATAGACAGAATTTCAGCTTGAAATTGAACGTTACTTCGACGCGAACTTTGAAACTCAGGCGCGCAATCAGGAGGAAAATCTAGTCACTGTCACCCGAGAACTTCTCAGGCTGTGTTCGAGTATTGGCTCGGTGAGCCACAAGGCGGAGGGCGGAGTCCGTCTTGTACGCAGAAAAATGATTTGCAAATTTTTTGGAAGATGAGGAGAAGACTAGGAAAAAGCAGGGAAAACCATGTACGTTAGTCGTAAGCTCATAGTGGTCGGGCGCCTTTTGGCGCAAGGCATACTTCAAGACTAGGCTGGAGACGTTACACAGGCTCGTCTCAACCCCAGAGCCCATAGCTGGCGAGTATCTGTAGCGACACGAGCCCCATACTATCACGTTATATGTACAGTACCTCATGAGATCTGGTATGAGTTGAGTTGAGTTGAGGCGATTAGAAGGACAGATATTGGCGCATTTTCACCGATGCAGTTCGCATTGGTAGGGACAAATCGGCTTCGATGATAATTGCGGCGTTGGCTGCCACTTGCTTTGGGAGGTATTTTCTGGTTGAGTGTGACGGAGCTTCATGGAAGTCGTTGTGGTTCGCAGCATTCATGTAGCGGCCCCGTTCAGGCGCTGCCTTGCGGCATCAGATTAGCTCTTTTCTTTTCTGAACTGTGAGCATGGGACCTGATGGAATTCTGAGCAAGCGACACGATGAAGGGCATTGGGAATTGACTCACTTGAGAGTGGTAGACCTTGACCCTTGCCCTTGGAAACCAGATTTGTAGTACTTGTTGGGAATCTTCATACATTACAATCATAAATATAAATCATTGGACAGTCATCCTCTATGATCCGCTTCACTTTTCCCATTCCCTCGCAGCCAAAGCACCACCCAATACATCCCAACCATCTTTACCCCAAGGCGAAAGCATAACCGCCTTTTGTGCATCCCCAACTTTTCCAGTCCCAGCAAACGCCTTTGCCAATTCCCCAGCATCCAGATCTCCATGCGGTGGCACAGCCTTAATCGCCGTCTTCAACGCCACATCCGCAGCATACTCATCTTCTCCCAGCTCAGCCAGGCGGCTCCAACCATGCGGTTGGCTGGGATGAAGAAACACATCGGTTTGAATCTCAGCAAGCATCGCTTGATGGTAATCGGTTCCGGACAAAGCGGCAATCGCACGAAGGATTTCGCTCACTTGCGCTTGTTCTCGGTCCGTGATCGAAGCGGTGGTGCGTAGTTCCTGGAGTGTGGAGGACACAGCCTCCAGACTTTCCGTGTCTTGGTCTAGTATTGCGATGATGCCGAGAAGCAATACGGATTGAACATGGTCTGGATGGCTTTCAACACAGTCAAAGAGAACATCTCTTGCTTTTCCTCGAGCCTCATCGTCTCCCTTAGCCCAAAGAACTTGTGCCAACAGACACACCGCATCGGGGTTTCCGTTCGATTCCTCAAGAGCCGGCTGGAAGTACTCCAATGCTGTTTCTGGTTGCTGAACATAGTAGTGTGCCAAGCCGACTGTAAGATGTGCAGATAGCCTGCATTTCTGGCGTGCTTCTGCCGATAGCTCGTTTCCAGCATCTTCAGCGCTGAGTTGCAATGCCATTTCACCGCTGTCTATGGCCTCAGAAAATGAACCTGCCGATAATTGTGATCGAGCCAGATCTGCTTTGGCTAGCGCAAATCGAGACAGCGATGCAGGTGATTCAGTGACTTCATAATCAGCTTCAACGATGGAGCAAATTTCTGATAGCGAAGCCTCCGCGGTAGAAACATCATTGATCCGCTCCAAGAAGAGAGTGGATAAATGCCCGTACATCAGATCATTAGGTGCCATGGACTGTACCTGATTGAGGGCAAATAATGGCTGCACCAAATCCACAATGTTCAAGACATTTGCAGACGCAAGAATCTGGTCAAACGTAGATTGAGAATATTGCATCTTGGTGATTAGAGATGAAGATTCGGATATTTCCATCGCATGTGTGAAGAGGAGATTTGCCTCCTTAGTGTCACCACCTATCAGCAGGGCCAAAAGTCCTTGACCGATCCAGGCGTGCGCATAATCAGGGTCGCTTGACTGAGCTCGAGTGAACGCTTCATTTGCGAGCATGAGATCGTTCTGCAAGATGTAAAGAGTCCCAAGATTCGTCCACGCTTGCGCACTTCGCTCATTCAAAAAGAGGCTTCTGACGAACGAGTGCTGTGCAACCTTTGGACTAAGTGCACTTGTGACAACACCCAGGGCATTCCAAAACTCGGAATTGCCCGCTTCCAGCTCTATCGCTCGCTTGAAGCACCGTACAGCTGCTTTTTGGTATGAGGTTGACTTCCTCTTGATAGCTTCGCTGAGGCAGACATGAGCTCGATACTCAGCCCAGCCTAGATTATAGTAAGCAACAGCTTGAGCGTGGATATCGTGAGCGGACGCATGTATTGCTCTTTTATGCGCGAGAATGGCCCCATGCAGGCATCTCGTCAGATTAACCCCATCTTGCTCATCTTTGGGGAAAAGTCCGTCTGCAAAGACAACACCCACGCTGACCAAGTCTACGTCGGCAAAGATCTCGTAAGCTTCTCTCTGATTTCGTAATTGTAGCAAGCGCTTGATCTTGTGGGGAGGATAATCCTCCAAGCGATTCTGCACCCATGAAAAGATAGAGCAAGCATCTCCAACTGCTCTCCACAGGTTGAAAGCCTCCACGCCACTTTCAGCAAGCTCAAGAGCTGCATCGATAGTCTCGACAGCGCGTTGAGCAGCATATCCAAAGAGACCTTTGTCGATTCCATCCCAAGCACTATCAACAAGAGCTTGGATGAGAGCAATTGATACGCCGAATTCTGTAGGACGTTCCGCACGCACAGCCTTGTATCCTACAATTGCGTCGTCATAATCACCCAGTTCTCGTTTGACATTTGCCAGCATGTGCTTCGCAAACCAGGTCTCGCCAGAGTTCCGCTGCTCAACTTCAAGCTCAAACTTTTCTGCATGTTGGAAGGCTTTCGTAGCCGCAATGTAACGGCCAGAGTTATGATAGCTCTCTCCGAGACCGACCCAAGAATGATAGTCGTTCGGTGCGGTGCGGAGTGCGGATTGAAACGAGACGATGCTCTTGGCATAATCCTGCTTGTTCAGTTCTGCCACCCCGAGTGCGGCAAATGGCCAACTGATGCCTTTCTTTTTCGAGCCTGGCGCGGGCCGTACCTTCCCCGAGCCTACAACGCGCTGGGCAACAACCTCGACAAGCTCCCATTCGCCTTGCTCAGCGAATATCCGGGCTAATCGCTCTGCTGCGTGTACTTCAGAAGCTGAAAGCTCGAAAGCCTTCTGGAAGCACTTTCGAGCTCGCTTCTTATCCTTTGAATAATCGGCATAGAAAATCCCTAAGCTGGTGTAGGCAGGGGCAAAACTGAGGTTGCTTTTTAGAGCTGCAAGAAAATACGAATAAGCACCATCCCTGTCTTTCCGCGCGGATTTCGAAGGATCAATATTCCAAAGGCATATGCCAATTCGATGTTGTGTCAGAGCAATTAGGTCTTTGGATCGAACATCTTTGCTATCCATCTTCGCCAGACAATCCTCCAATTCCTCCTTTCCTTGGGTAAAGTCGCCACTGAGTGCTTTGACCCAAGCAGCTTCAGTCTTGACACGAATATTACTGGCATCCCTCCGGAGAGCACGACCGAGGAAATCTACAGCCGCGGGATAGTTCTCCTCTTCTTCGTAAATCAACCCGATACCAATCAAAGCAGGGGTTGAAGTTGGATTTTGGGCTAGAAGCCTATCAAATATTGTCTTAGCCTCCGGATGGTTCTTGGGGGACTGGTAGAAGACCAGTGCTGTGCCGAGGAGAGCGGTAAAAGACTCGGAAGAATGATCAAACTTTATACCTGTTTTATTGGATTCCTCTGTAATTAGTCTTTGCCCATTGCGCATCAAATCCACCACACTTTCGTACTCTTCCAGAAACTGATAGTACTCTCCCATTAGGCGATGGGCTAAAATGGACTTCCCAGATTCTGATATTCCGTCCGTCATCAAAAGTAGACGTTCATCTGCGCTCAATGCACTACTATCAAGAGCGACTCCACCTCCATCATCATCGTCTTCGCTATCATCAGACACTGTGTCAGCTCCTTGTGCTCGACTTTGCTGCGGAGGCGGTGGGGGTGCTGGAAACGGAGATATTTCACAGCTCATGAACCCTCGCAGAACTTGTCCTAGCCCACTGGCGGGGAAGAACCAGTAGTATTCGCGCAAAATGTTTGCATCTAGATCTTGAATGCTCTGGGGATCCTTCCATTCCAGTGCTATATCCCATGCCGTTTTGTAAGGGTGCTTAATTATTACCATGTCATTAGCCAACTTCATGACCTTGCCACGTTTCTGAGTCTTTTCTTGACCTGGAGGAAGCACAGTAAGAGCTTCGAGACATCGTTGAAGAAGCTTTTCTTCGTACTGGCGTCGGACTTCATCGTCATTGCTCCAATCAATGATCTTATCATACAAGTCTTCTAAATCGCTGTCTTTCAAGACTTCCCTTTTGACTTCCAGTGTGACCTGTCCGATCTTCGCTCCAAGCCGAGTTCTTCGCTCTCCAATATCCTTGTTGATGCGGTCCCTTTCCTCGACTTCTGTGATCGTGGCCATGATCTGGTAAGTATGCGCAGGATGTGGGACTCGTCCTTCTAGGTAGCCGTATATTGGGGAATCAGGCAGTATGACCTCTTGAGACTTCTTGTACTGCAGCCGTGTGCCTTGGTTCTTTGCGAAACCGAGGAATTTGTCAACTACATCTTGACATTTGTATTTGTCGTCCTTGGTCTCATGTATTGCTGCAAGCTTCAAGACCGCCATTTGATACCGACCAATGGCCTCGCTGCCTTGCTTCTCGTACAATTGTATGAGCCCTTGCCATGCCTGGGGGTCGGAATCCTTGATCTTGGTTGCGGCATCGTATGCCTTCTCAGCCTCCGAGTACTTGTTCTGTTTGCTGAGGGCGAATCCGAGGAAAAGTGTGCTACAAAAATCAATAAAATTTGCAACAATAATTCCAGAGTTCCTTAAGAGGAGTGCACTCACGCTTGGTAATTTTTGGAGTCTGTTGCGAGCAATTTTTGGGCCTCTTGAATAGCATCATCGTATTTTTGAGCCTTTATGGAGGCGCCAATGGCCTTCAGCGCTGCCTTTGCTCCAGACATAACTCAGTAGATGGACTGATACCTGGCATACCTTAGCTACCTAGGCAGAATAGAGCATGGGATGTGTTGATGGACAATTTATTTTAAGGTCGTACAGTACAGTACAGCCTTGTCTTGTATTCCACTGGTGTTACTCCGATCTTAGCGCGTTGACACGGCTGCAGAATCCCTGCAATCGTCAGCCGGGGCATCATTGAAGGTCTCCCGAGACTTTCTATCCCCCCCAGGTTATCGTTCAACAGTACGGAGTACAGCGATCTACCTTCACCAGTGACCACCCAATTACTCTATATTCCATATTCTTTGAGGGTAATAGTGTCTGAATCTGTGCTTGCTGTGTTCACCGGCTATCTGCGCCCGCAACCATTGCATCTATGCAGTAGCAAACGACCGTAAGTGAGCCCCAGAGGCTTTGTGATACAGTACCTCGTACAGTCGCCTCGTCATTGATACCGAGCCATTGCGCTACATCAGCGACCCGGTGGAACTTGAAGTGCTGGCAAGGTGACCTCCCTCGGGATTGATCTCCCGTCCAGAGCTACAAAGGACTTACAACTCCTTAGAACATTCGACTTTTGGGCATCGTTCCTGTTCTTTGAACACCATGTCGCCCCTGCGACTTACAATCGAGGATGGTCTCTTCCGAGACTCCCACGGACGACAGATCACTCTTCGAGGTATCAACGTAGCTGGAGATGCCAAATACCCAAGCAACCCGGACCAACCCTCCCACATCCCAGAGGACTTCTTCGATGGAGACAATGTTAACTTCCATACTCGTCCATTTCCCCGCGAGGATGCGCATATACATTTCTCACGTTTGAAGCGGTGGGGATACAATACCATCAGATACGTCTTTACGTGGGAGGCGATTGAGCCATCAAGGCCAGGTGTATATGATGAGGAATGGATTCAACATACAATCGAGATATTGAGACTGGCAAAAGACTATGGGTTCTATATATTCATGGATCCTCATCAGGATGTGGTAAGTTAACTCCCCATCAACCCAAATATAGTGCTAATAGACGTGCAAATAGTGGTCAAGATTCTCGGGAGGATCCGGTGCTCCAATGTGGACTCTCTATGCCTGTGGGTTGAACCCCCAAAGCTTCGCAGCTACGGAGGCTGCATTAGTGCACAACACGTACCCTGACCCTGCAACCTTCCCCAAGATGATCTGGTCAACAAATTATACTCGACTGGCATGCCAAACGATATTTACGTTCTTCTTTGCTGGACGAGACTTCGCTCCCAAATGCATCATCGATGGCAAAAACATACAAGATTATTTGAGAGACCATTACCTCGATGCCTGCAGTCATCTCGCAAAACGGATACATGAGGCTGGAGATCTGGAGGATGATGTTGTTATTGGCTGGGAAAGCATGAATGAGCCTAATCGGGGCTTGGTAGGCTGGTCCGATCTCTCAACCATTCCAACTGAGCAGAAGCTGCAAAAAGGTACGTCACCAACAGCGTGGCAAGCTATGTTGACTGGCTCGGGAAGGGTATGCGAAATTGATACTTGGGATTTTGGAGGGATGGGCCCGTACAAGTCTGGAAGGGTTCTCGTGGATCCTCAAGGGGAAAGTGCTTGGCTTCCAGCAGATTACGATGATTCTAGATACGGTTACAAACGGGACCCTGGATGGAAGTTAGGAGAATGTGTCTGGGCGCAACATGGAGTCTGGGACCCAAGCACTGACACATTGCTGAAGAAAAACTACTTCAAGAAGAATCCTCGTGGGGAAGTTCTCGACTATGAGCAGTTCACAAACATCTATTTCATGGAATTTTACAGGAAATTCAGAGATACTATCCGAGCTCAACACAAGGATTGTATTTTGTTCTGTCAGCCGCCTGTGCTGGAGATTCCTCCTTCCATTAAAGGTACCGCAGATGATGACCCGAAAATGGTTTATGCGCCACATTACTACGACGGTTTGACACTCATGACTAAGAAATGGAATCGGTATTGGAATGTCGATGTTCTTGGTGTCCTTCGAGGGAGATACATGAGCCCCGCATTTGCGGTCAAGATTGGAGAGACTGCAATTCGAAACTGTTTCAAGGATCAGTTATCGGCCATTGTGCAGGAAGGGCTTGATTACATGGGTAATCATCCGACTATCCTGACAGAATTTGGAATACCCTACGACATGGACGATAAATATGCATATAAGACGGGTGATTACTCGAGTCAGTCAGGGGCTATGGACGCAAATCATTATGCCATTGAAGGCAGTTCCATGGCAGGATATACTCTGTGGCTATACATGACTGAGGTACGTTTGTAAATCTAACTCATGGCTACAATTTGCTAAATCTGCCAGAATAAACACCATTTGGGAGATCAATGGAATGGAGAAGATCTCTCTATTTTCTCGGTGGATGACAGGCTACTTCCACTCTCTCCAGTCCCTCCCACGCCCAGCAACGATTCGACGACAACTTTGGAGGGGCCGAGTACGAAGATAGGTTTCTCTAATGAGTCTACTGTGAACCCTAGAAATCTAAAGGCCAAGTTAAAGACACCTTCAATCTCATCAGAAGCTACGGACAAACCGCCAGAGCTTACCAGTGCGCCCGGATTTCGTGCGGCCGAAGCATACGTCAGACCATCTCCGATTTCTACCGTGGGCAAGATCCTCAATCATGGGTTCGATCTCCGAAATTGCATATTCACACTCCGCCTCCACGCACATAAGGCTAGTGCTGAGGATCATCCGACCGAGATATTCTTACCAGAATTTCATTTCCCCAAAGACCAGTGCGAAGTTGAGGTTACAGGGGGCAAGTGGACCATCAGCACAGATGATTCAGATGGTGGCTTCATTCAAACGCTCAGGTGGTGGCATATGGACGGCGAGCACTCAATTAGAGTCAAAGGTGTACAAAGACAGAACATGAGGCTAGGCAAGGAAGAAGAAGAAGGTTATCTGGACCAATGCCAGCAAACTAAATGCAGCGTCATGTAAAAAATGAACATGATACGAGACGACGACTTTGCATTCTACCGGCGCATTGAGCATTGCGATTTTGTTATGGCAGCTAGGATGACGTTCATTGCAGGATTAGATGACTTGTGGTCATCCGAGTCTGTAAATAGCTTAGCTGTACAGTGCTTGTTTAGATGGATATATCAATTTACAAAGCGTATAAACCGAGCTTAATGTTAGGAATTGATAAATCGCAAGGCTAAAAGCGCCTACCTTAGAGCCTCAAACATACCTACCTACTTAAGGCATGCGACATTTCAATAGAACTACCACTAGGTAGTTCTACATGTCGTAGTCCAAACTAATCAAAGATTATAACTCGCTCGCCTTTACCACTCATCTTTCATGTAAGGCTTTTATCTCTAATATCATCTGCACCGTCTTGGATCAGTGAGGCTACAAAAATGTGGTATTGCATACTAAATTTTTGAACCTTTGAATCTAAACGTTCAGTGCAAATAAAAATGGAAATAGAACTGTTTAGAAGTCATTATTAGACTGACAAACCTCATATATGATTCAATTATGTAGCGCATGCATGCCGCTACATTAGTGTGATGTTCTCAAACTCCTTCTAGGGGCCTCGGGCTTGTTCTTGAATTCCACTGGCTAGCCTTGCACGCGAAAAGCTTCGCGACTTCAGCCTTGAGCTTGAGACAAAGATAACTTTCTAAGTACGGGAGAAATCCACAACCACCTTCTTCTACGAACAACATACACAGATTGCCTTTGCTATTTAAGGATTGTCTCATAATACTCCAGTCTTCCTCTCATGGAAGAAGCCCTCTAGATTCTTCTTACTCTCCCGAGTTCTTCAGCGATCTAAGGATCAGGCGCCCGCCTTCAAACTACCTAGGTAGGTTACATACCTACAGCTGGATGACTATTTTGAATACAGCCCAAGTCAACAATATTGGCATCTGCGGAGGAGCCTTCCTGTGTGCTCAATAGTAGCCCGAATTTAGCATCATGAACGGCTCCACGAATGGGCATAGTACAACTGGGGCGGACACGAGCGTACAGCTGAACGGGAACACAAGCTTACTGCCTCAAATCCACGAAGCTCTCAATATTGTACATGGCCATGCCTCCAATGAATCACGTCGGCAAGCCTCTTTGTTCCTCGAAGATTTAAAAGCCAACGATGAAGCACCATACCATGGCTTTACACTGGCATCCGACAAAAGCCAGCAGCCTGTCGTCCGCCACTACGCCCTCTCCCTCCTCGAGCATGCGATCAGACACAAGTGGGCGGAATACTCGGTGGAGCAGGCGACTACACTGAGGGAATGGGTTCTGCAACTCTCGCAGAATATTTCCCCGGAGGACCCTTTGTATCTGCGAAACAAGACTGCGCAGTTATGGGTGGACATCGCAAAGAGAAGCTGGGCTGCGGACTGGACTGATATGGATGAGCTTCTCGTGCGGCTCTGGAACCTACCTGGCTCTGTTGTGCACAAGGAATTTGTCCTCTTCGTCCTCGAAACGCTCTCAGATGAGGTTTTCAATGGGGAAGATACGGTCGCTGCTATGCGTGAGGGAGCTTTAAGCAAAGCTTGCGTTGAGATTTTCACCCCTGCCATTGTTCTAGCTGAAGCATTTCCACATCGCCAGATTGGTATATCAGTTAGATATGGGGAAGAGGGTTGGCTGGTGCGGATGGGCGAATTGCTCAACCAGTGCTTAGACGCAGACCTCTTTCATAACCCGCAGTATCAAAGCTGTGCTGTTAAGACGTTGGCAGTTTACAAATCTGTCATGCCATGGGCAATACCACGAGCAATTGCAAGTGCTTCTTGCGTCGGGCATATGTGCAAAAGTCTTGCTGCATCTAGCGTGCCAGTCCAGTTGGTAAATCATCTATAGATCCGCGATTCCTGCAAACCCGTACTAATTTTTATCAGGCCTCTGTTGAAGCACTTCATGCCCTGTACTGCAGAATGCCTTTCTCGGATGAGGAGTTCTTGTCCCTCGTATGCCCTATGTACACAAGCCAAACAGTTGATCTTTTACGCAAACTATACCAATGGTCCATTGTCGACTGCCAGGATATCGATGATGAGAAATACCTGTTTTCTAAGAAGTTTTCTGAGGTTCGAGTGACTTGATACCTTCTCCGTACAATATGCTAACTTGACGATAGATGATGTCTAATCTCGGAAGTTTCATTGAACAGAAGCTCTCATCCATACCAGAAGACTGTGATCTTCCTAATTTATTAAATCTTTTTCTTGCTATTGCCCAAAGCCAAAGCCTCGTCGTTTCGATACCCATCCTCGTTACCTGGACTCGATTACTGCGTTCTAATACCCTTGGCGAATCTCCCACTCTCACCCCACTAATTGCACCTCTCCTTGAACTTTGCAGCTCAAGATTAATCCGGTACGAACACCTGCCAGAAGACTCGGAGGAAGCATCTCTGGTCTTTTTATTAGAAGACATTGACACACAGCCTGAGAGACACGCTTTCCTCGGGAACTATAGACGTTACAGCACCTCGATTATTGAGGCCATTGTTCGTCAAAAACAATCTGAGGCTATTTATCACATATTGAGTCAGGTTGATCACTCCCTGCAACATCTCTATGATGGCCGTCCTCGATTTTCAGGTTTGACTACTTGCCGCACCGTACGTGTCCGTTGCTGCTAATTGTCTATTCAGTCGAAAATTACTCCAAGCATTCTATGCCTGTCTTGATGATAGACGCACATTTCACTGTTGTCGAGGCAGCTTTGAAGGGATACATGAAGTGGCGATCAGTGCATGGCTCAAAATTGCAACAAGACGTACTAAACTCTCTCCCTTCTACTTAGCTGGCTTTGTATTAACCTTTCCTAGGATCAAGAACGTGTAGCTATTGAGAACTATCTTGAAGCATGGTGTGAGCGACTACTCGAAATGCACTTTGAGGTTTGTTTAAGTTCTTGTTTTGCAAACTCGTGCTAACATAGGGGCACAGGACCCAATCATTCGGAAACGAGTGCTGGTGCTGGCAGTTGCTTTTTCTACAACGGCTCTTGATAAGAAAGTTGGATTCATGCTCAAAGTGCTTGAGCATATATTAATGAGCCAGCCTACTGAAAACAGCGAACATGCTTCGTACAGCGAAGCTGTGAAGGAATTACAGGCGGATTGCACGTCTGAACTGCAGCGTTTAGCTAGCAAAATGCCGAATCATCTCTTGGATGTCTATGATCAGCTTGAGATCAAGGTTAACGAGATCATTGCTTCCGGCAGGCTTGATACGAAAAAACAGATTTCGTATCAGACATTCTTATTCACCATCATTCATCGTGCTACGAACATTGACTCGGACATTCGCCTACAGAAGCTCCACGCTTTCATCGGCCCTGTTCAGCAATTATGGCAGAATCCCGAAATGGACGAAGCGCTCTCATCTTTCGGCGGGTTTTGCGACCTTCTAGGTCTCAGCAAAGTCCGCGAATATCTGGTGTCACGCCGGGTACATGAAATTCAAGAGTGGGGATTGTACAAGCTTGATGCTGAAGGACAAGCGCTGCAAGCAGAACTGGAAGAACGATTAAAGGCAAGTACAATAATTTCTTGCGCATCCCTTGACTGACGTTATTTTCCGGCAGGCACTTCCCTTAAGGACTACGAAGAGTTTCCTAGCCTGTTCAACGGAAAAAATTGAGAAAGACTCGCCGGCTTATAAAGTATCATGTACACTTTGGCGCGATGCTTTGCCCGTCATTCTTCCTGACCTGCTTAAATTCCTGAGGTTTGTCCCATTCAATCCACGATTCGAAACGTTTACTTACATTTTAGCCATGCGCATTCTTTCCACAATCCATCCAACTGGGCGGGGCTCCCTCCTGAAATGAGAGGAATGGTGGGCCGCATATTGACTGATCGCTTTTGGCAAGCCGGTATCTCGGAAGGAACCAAAGACGACTTTTATGCTCGCGTAACTGGTACTAGGTCAACTATGGAAGGCTTTGCGTCGTCGATTCGTGGATCTGTCCGTACAGTTCGAGAGGCCTGTTACTCTATTCTTTGGTGCATGAGCCGGTTAGATGTCGATTTCTACGGCTTTAGCGAACTTCCGGGACCTCTTGCACATGCTCTTTTCGCTGATGCCGATAATCTGTCATCGCATCAACTGATTGCGCTACTGAGCGTAGTCCGACTGTTAGTTGACGACTGCCCCGTGGAGGTTCGCCATCATTTCGTCCCTCCAATTTTGGCCACTTGTTTTACTCAGATGGATGCAAAAATCAGCTCCGAGTGGGAGAAGCTTGCTCATAAGCAATTAGCCCAGACTGAGAGCGATAATTTGACTGAGGAGATGAAGGAGGAGAGTATACTTCGTCAACTAACTCATGCAGCGGTCATGATGATTGGGAGCTTACTCGATCCGGCCCGCACCAGTAAGCATATCCACTCACTTCCTATATAATATGTGCTCATATGTTACAGATCCTCAAGCTGCCGTTGGTACCGCAAAAGATGCGTCGACTTACGTCAATGAAGCCAACCCCGCCTCAGCTTACCCATCAATGCGGAAGTTTTGCCTTACAAATTCCACGATCCTTGAGCCTCTTCTCCTTTTTCTGGCCCATGCAATCCGTATGCGCGATGGCCGATGCTGCGGGGTAGTACTGCGGGTCTACCGTTCCATCATCCCAGAATTTGCAGCCGCTTCTAACGAGAATCCACTCTCCTCCTCGATCCGCGAGTTCATCAGCACCGAAGTCCTCAAGGCTTGCATCTCGTCCTTAAACGAGCACTACTTCGTCGACCTGCAAAAGGATCTTGCGCAAGTCATAGCAGCTATCTTGATCTACTACTCCCCAGCCACGAACACACCAAAACAAATATTGCTCAGCCTCCCAGGTATCCAGGAAAAGTCCGTGGATAAGTGTATCGACTACGTGAATCGCCAAGGTGTGCAGCAACGCCAGCAACGAGCCCTTGTCCTCGACCTGCTGCGCGATTTGAAAGGGGTAAGCATCAGCGAGCAAGGCCGTATCAGCAAATCCGCCTCGACGGTGCGTAAAGAACGTAGCAAGATGCAGCAAGAGTTCATGAAAGAGCGACCCACAGCGCCAGAGAACAGACAGCCAAGCCCGAGCCTAGAAGGTGTGGCGGGAATGTTTGATGAGCCATGATTTCTGCATGCATTCTGAATTTTGGCGAGAACACATTCGATGAGTATGGAGTAATGTTTATCTGCATGTATGCTTAAATTGACACATGGCGTATCTTTAGGAGCAGGCGCTTTTCAGGAGGCGAGTTTTTGGTACAATGTACAGTACGACCTGGATCGGGGTACTGTTGGTCTGTTGGGAAGCATTTGAAGGTGCGTCGCGATTGTATGTTGGAAAAGCCGTGGCTTATTGCATACCCGTATAGAGGATTTAGAAAACTTCATTATGTAGCCTATCATGAGTACCATGATGTAGGTCCACTATGCTGTGTGTGATTATTCATTTTCGTCCTGCATATTTAGACATATGAAAGGTTATAGCTGGAGGTAATAAGGCGAATAATAGTATGTCAAATGTCAAACTCGTATTAGAATGCATTGATTCTCGTTTGATCTTGCCTTTTTAGGGGCGTCTATGCAGATGTCAGAATGTTGGTCTGTTGGTTGTACAGGAGGCACTCTATTCAATACTTGTACGAAGTAAGTCCCCTTTCCAATGCATATGATATAAAGCAGGTAGGTACCTTAGCGTAAAGAATCTCAAAGGACAGTACTTAGCTATGGAGGTCCGAATAATGCAATTTTTCAACCTGCTTGATTATATATTGGAATACGGAGTCCAAGAATTCAGATCCACCATGGATTCTGTACCGTAGAAACTGCTGACTGCTGAGATCCGATCACAAGTAGTCCACTACAATTTAGAGCACATTCTTTCCAGAAAGTGCAGTTTCTTATTTCTATTTGCGAAGCAGTATTCCCCGCCATGGTTCTTAGGCCAACGCTACTATTCAAGATGTGGCTTACAATGAGATGTCGTGGCTGAAGTGGGTCGCCAAACCCGTTCCTGTAATCGAACCATACTCCGTAGCTCCATGGAGATCTCCTATAACGCAATGCAGTTCACGACAACGAGTTGTCGAGGCCCTAGACTCCTGCAATGTAGCCATACATACCACGGAAAGTACTGTACAGCCGGGAGATCATCGAGATCAAAAACTAACAAGCTGACAAGCCGATGAAACTGATATGGCGGCTACAGACAGATACCCCACCCCCCAACTTCTTTGTATCCACTCATCTCCACTCCAAGCATATACCCCTGGTTCCCCAACAAAATCACTGCGAGTTACTCACCTGGTCTGTCCAATGCAGAGAGGCGCAAAAGATACAGACTCCCTTCCGTATGGAAGATGATTTCTTGAAAAGGCCCTCACTGGGATGGGCTTGCTCTGATTCCTTGGTTCCCGGACCCGCGGACCCCTGAGATAAGCTGGGCTTCTCCAAGAAATCCCGCGTTCTGCTACTGTAGTGTAGTAATAGGCAAAACTAAGGGACTAATTGGTGGCTGATGCACGAAGCTCAACACCTTGTCCCGGACAAAAGAAAGCAAAAAGCTCGCAACATGCAGCACTAGGATGCGGCCTTCTTTTTGACACTTGCACACATTGACACTATTCTTCTAGTGGCCGTTTGGGTTTCGAATTTCGGGTCTGCCGGTACAGAGTATGATTTTTTCTAAACATGAGGGGTAAGTACTAAGATCCAGGTTCGAGATTAGACTTGTCTAGAAACAGCCAATTTGTCACCACCGGTACTGCAAAGTACCCTAGCCTGGACCCTACATGTATAAGCACCTCCATCTACAAATCTACAAACAATCTACAACCATTCTGCAGACTTCGTACTTACTTCGTAAACCCCCTAAATTCCGGCTCGACTTCGCGGCACGCAGTTGTGCAGATCTAATTCAAAAAAGGGGTCCAAGCGTATTCATTGCCAAAGTCTGCAACATTTTAAGCCTTCGCAGACCCGCGCAGATCCCTGTTTTTGATGCCTTTGGCCTTGCGAGCTCTGTTGCAAGGTTCACACTGGCTCGATGATCAATGACTGGGACAGGACCAATTGGATATCGCTGGGGTCAAAAGATCGAGGGAAGCAAGCCGCAATCCCCCAGATAAAGCTTCTTAGTCCCCATATACAAGTACACCATCCCAATTTTCTACCGGTTCTTCTTATCACTCGGAGTTTACTCTCTCTCTCTCTCTGCGACAAGCGTTTCTCTATTAGACGTCTTACCAACAGTGCTACACCATCCAAATCCGCGCTATTAGTCGATCACCCGCGCGAACCCAGGACGAACCCAGCAGAGCTTCCATAGTAGCTACGGTTGTTTCCTTAGTTCAATCGGAGATTGATATGGGAACTGTTTGAATTGCAACCTGTACTTGATCTAAGTTCAAGTCCAGTTCATCGGTACATTTACAACATTGGCCGGTGTCATAAAATCTATCAATCAACAATTGAGCTTCAATCAGGTTTTTTGGTTTCTGGCCAAAATACGAGTACGGGTAGTTTGTACTTAGCGCGCTTAAGTGCTCTTGTGACTATGGTCTACTGCGGGAAGCCATCCCGTGGCTGTCAGATGTGCAGGACAAGAAGAATTAAGGTACGCGATATGCTGAGGGGCTTTTTCGAACAGCCCTCTAGTTCGTCTACTGATTTTGGTTGTATAGTGCGACGAAACAAAACCTACATGTTCGCAATGCCAAAAATCAAGGCGCCAATGTCCTGGGTACAAAGACGAATTCGATCTAGTCTTTCGCAATGAGACGCAAGCCACGGAGAAAAGGGCCAGAAAAACATTACACATCAAGAGGCAGGGTATACTCGACAATCAAGCCGATCTTGCCAATAGTCTTAGAGATGATAGCAACATGCAGGATACCTCCTCTTCAAGGCTGGCAATGATGCTTTCAACATCACAAGCACTCGCACTCTCGGTTCCTATTGAACAACAAGCGCCCTGCTTCTTCGTAACTAATTTCATCATACCCCTTTCAGATAGAGGGGCTGGGACAGGGCCAGGACATTTCGATTATCTCGAGCCTTTGATGAAAATAGCGGGACCGAACTCTACATTATCAGTTGCTTTTGAAGCTGTTGCAATGGCGGCTCTAGCGAATAGACCCAATTCAAGAGGACGAGGGCTGCTGCCCAAAGCTATGGGACAATATGCAAAAGCTCTGAAGGCTACAAACTTAGCACTCCAGAACCCAGCTCATCAGAAAACCGACCAGACACTAGCTTCAATTCTAATGTTGGGCTTTTTTGAGGTTCGTAGATCTGTGGATCGGCTGAATAATATACTGATACAATACCAGACGGTTTTGGCGCAAAGTAACAATGCTCAAGCATGGTACTCGCATGTCGACGGCGCAGTACAGGTCGTCAGAATGCGGGGTAAGAAGCAATTACGAACGAAAATTGGGCAAAGTATGTTTCGGGTAGTAAGGAACCAAATGGTAAAGTTTCACATGACCCCATTTTCAATGTGACACTCCGCTAAAAATAAAAATAAACCAGACCGTCAACTGCATGACCGCCTCAAAAGTGCCAGCAGGAGGAGCCGACTGGTGGTGTACCGACTCACCAGGCGAGGACTTTATAGTAAGACTTAACATCGCAGTAGCAACATTAAGGTCTGAAATCCACGCCGCACTTGCGGACTGGCCCCGGACGCCAGAATACTTCCAGAAAGCCACCGAGTTCATTCGCAGAGCTCGGGTCATGGAAAAACAGTATTTGCAATGGGAATCACTGTTGCCAGAATACCTGAAACCGAAGTCCATAGCATGGGTCGACCAAATCCCAGGAGGTGATATCACCAAAGCGGAAGTCTGTCCCGGAAAGGTTGATGTATACCAAGATATCCGGATAGCCACTATGTGGTAAGCTTATTCTCATACCAAAAAGTTGCGGTCGTCTATGGAGCTAGGAGCCTTTCCAGGAGCCCATATACCATCTTCCGAGACAACTCCTAGGCTCTCTTCAAGCACTTGACTTTTCACCATGCTAATTCGCTGTGGCAGGAACCACACACGTATATTACGACTCTACATATCAGGCACGATTGTCCGCTGTGCAGCATGGATCCGCTCGCCTCTAGATTACCGCACTGCTCCTGAGTACAGCACCGAGTCACGGCTATGCCACGACCTGATCACCGAAACCATTGCATCGATACCGTTTTTCCTCGGCTGGCGCGTCGGCCACGGAGGAGGCGATTCGCCAGCTGGCGAACAACCCAACGGCGCTGCCCGCCCTAAGAACTTCGTCAGCCCCAGCGGCGCCGCTGCCTTCTTCGCTATATGGCCGCTCTTCTCTATCAGCGCTACGGACTCCATCACGGATCTGCAGCGCGCGTGGGTCAAGGGCCGTTTAGTCTTTATCGGCGAAGTTATAGGCTTGAGCCATGCGAAAGTCCTCAGTGGCGTACGTCTGTCTTAATTATCTCCCCCTTATTTCTCCTTCCGTTCTTCCTTCCTTTCTTACCTCTGCTAAATTACTTACTTACAACGAAACATAGTTCCAGCTCCGCCTCCCCTCCATGACCATCCGCCGCGACAACATGGGCCACGCAGCGCCCACGCCAGAAATGCTAGCCGCAGCCGTAACGCGCGGCGTCTACACCTACGCTCCCTCGAGCTCCAGCTCCAGCTCCAGCTCCAGCGCTAGAAATACGCCTACAGACGAAAGCACAACCTCGCAATCACAACCGCAGTCGCCATTCAACCCGGCTAGTTTTGCTTCTCCGGGTTCGGGTATCTCTCAAAGGAATAATAACCATAACGGGGCAACGAATCCGGGACAGGGAATGGGAATGGGACAGCCGCTTTACACGCTTAGCCCACAGCAGCAGCGACAGGCGATGCAGAAAGAGGCGTATGAGAGGGAGCGCGCGAGCTTGCTGAAGAAGGCGAGTAATAGCCAGGGGGCTGCGGTGGAGAAGCTGGCGGCTAAGTTCTTGGCTGTCTGAGGTACGGTATGGTATTGGTGTATTACGTACGGTACGTACCTATTCATGGACTGCGGGATTTTCAAAAGGGTGTCGGATTTGGGATTGGGCGTTTGGATTGGGAAATGGAAATTGATGGGGAGTGGGTTACGAGCATATTTTTGTTTTTTTTTGTGTTTATTTACAAAGGACTGGTAAGATTACTTTTGAGCGTTGAGTATCAGTATCAGTAGCGTTTTGGGTTGGCATGGCATGGAAAGGGAAGGGAAGGCGCGCGTGGCATATTTTGGATAGGGATAAGATGGTTGGATACTCCTTACCGTATCCATTACAAGAATACAATAGTGGCGTATATTGCATTGCTTTAGATGGGAGTTCTGCGAGGTAGCTATCTGTAATTACAATATGCCATTGCCACGCAGCGATATGATAACGGTGGGATGAGATGAGGAGTCGACAATTTATATAAGTATTATACTACACCGCGTGGTGATGTGATGTGATGGTCAAGTAAGTAGGATTCCGAGATAGGTATGGAGTATGATATGCATGCATGGTCAATGGAGGACTGGGGTTTGGGTAAAAGGTGCTTAAGCCTGCTTGCATGCACTGTATTATCATTTGTTTAGCATGAAATGAAACCCAGTCTTGAAGAATTGCTGCCAGAGGAAGGACTCTTTACTCCGAGGCAGGAATGCCATCTACACTGTACATTCATACATAACACCGAGCCTACCCGAGCTCAGTAGGTCCATTTCCGAGGATTTCACACCCCTAGAAGCAAGTATCTCAAATACAATCCTCTCAAGAAAAATCCATATTCCAAAGCCCATTCATATTCTGCCCTAAATACGTCTCCAAGAACGCAGACATAGGCACCAGATTCTCCTGCATAGTCTCAAAGTCCCCGCTTCCACTGGGACTAAACTCCGAGGAGGCCAAATTATAGACATTATTAGTGTTAGCTTCCATTGGAAACGTAAAAGAATCTTCTTCTGGGTTATACGAGCCGAAACAATCCTGCCTGGAATGCACAAAAGCCGTAGCGAATCTCAGGAATACTTTACACATTTCGTACAAGCGGTTAGTAGCTGCGGATATGCTGCGGCCTGCTTCGAGGGTCCGTAGGACTTGGCGTAGGAGGTCGACGTCGGCTTGGCTGTGCGAGGCTATGGAGTGAGTGAAGACGACGAGGAAAGGCGCGAAGGAGGAGAATAGTAATATCCTGCGGCACGCAATGGGTTTAAATATCTGTCTGTCTGTCTGTGGCTGGGGGAAAGGAGAACTTACCAGCCGGAATAGACGCGCATGCTGGGTACTTCGGTTGAAGACAGCTTTGCATAATTCTGTACGTGGCATTGCAATCCTAGACTCGCAGCTTTATACCGCTGGGAACTAATATGCGTCGCAGCTTCTTGGGATGTTTTGGCTCCGTATAAAAGTGTTAATATGTAGTAGTAGAAAAAATCCGACCAGCTGATGAGGAGGTTCAAGTCGTTTTGGTCTTGTGCATGTTGTGTATCGATCTATTAAAGTCAGACATTTGATTTCGACGTACATCTTTGATGAAAGCTGGTACCTTTTTTAAGCTAACGTGCCAAGCAAATAGACTCGCAGAACGTTCTTGGATCAATCGCGATCTCATTTCTGGCGGCTGGCATCGAGCTCTAGCCGAGTAGAGTTCATCGTACATCTGACCTTGAAGCTTACAAAGTTCGATGAATGCCATCAATACCTTATCCCAGGCCCAGAATCTCGGGTTGGGGTTTGGCGAGAAAACTTCCACATCGATATCGTAGTCTGGAAAGCTCGAGGCTCGTCCAAGATTGAGAGACATGACCTTGTCTATCATGTATAGCATCCAGAAAACGTGTCGTTTCGCATCTGCGAGGTCAGGCGGGCCACGTGCTACTTCGGATTCTCGGTGGTAACCTAAACTTTGGCACAATCGCGCGCCTGTGGAGACGAGAGTCCAACATAGAGAAGGTCGAGCATCTCCTTGCGCTTTCATGGCCTATTTAAAGAAGCTTTAGATAAGCACTGGAGGTGGAGATAGAAGGCAGGAATACATACACCCATCATCAGACACTGAATATTCTCCAAAGTGGGTGTGACCAAGCATTCATAGTCCTGGATACCGTCGCAGAAATTCTTTTCGCACAGCTTGGCGTAGGTTGCACAATCAGAACTTGAGAGAGCTGCTTGGTCCTCTTGGCCGTACGCATCTAGAAGGTAGAATAAAAGACCATTCATGAGAGTAACCTCACCCTTTGAACTTGGTCTTGCTGGAAAGTATACCTTCTTGCATAAATTCTCGAGCATCATATGGTCTCTGAAGCCATTGTGTAAGATCACTGGAGGTAGTTTCACTTTTGAGGTGTCAGCCAAAGCCTATTAGTCTCGCACATTCATTACAGACCTGTTGCTTTCCTTAATGCAGCAACAACAAGTGACATTGGGGGAAGTTCGATATCCTCAACTGGTGCTCGAGCGGTTGAGCAAGGAAAATACAGATCGTTGATCGACGAAGGCAGATAGGCTCCTTGGAGAAGTGACTTCAAGGATGCTAATGAATACTGTATTTCCCGGCTAGAATCACCAGTTTTGGCTTCTTCAGCTGATATTTCTGCAGAAAGAGAGGCTTGTGCGGACTGCTGTAGGAAGGAAGGTTCATTCTGAAAAGTTGTGCTCGGGGCCGACGCAGCATTGCGTTCAGCGGTTACAACGCAAACGTCGAAGGGGTGCTTCGGAGCTTGTTGACTCTTCTCGAGTCTTTCGAGACGCTCTTTGATCTCAAGAACGCTCTCTTGGATGAGGCTGAGATCCCGTTGCTCACTAGATGATGTCAAAAGCTGTGTGTACTTCGAGTACTATTGTGCTAACAGGTTTGTTTCTGGAGTAGCATTAAACTGGGGCTCGGTCCTTCCTACTGTTGTCGTAGTCCCGCATGATAATTTTGCTATTTGACAGCTTGAACATGGGGAGTTCTTGTCACATCGAATCTAGGGAAGGTTAGACGAAAGGGCCCGTCCAGCACAGCACAAGACAAGCTTGAGAGACCTTTCTGATCCTACAATTACCACACTAAAGTGACAGACACGCGATATATCAGCCCCCGGATTCATTAATTGATCAGATCTATACGTCCATACCGATTTAGGAAGAAGTGAAGTCTCGCTCCTGCCATGTTTGCCGAGCCTGTTCGCCTTGGCCTTTTCTGTAGAGTGACTCTTTCCCGACATATCCATTTTAATTGGCTCGTGGATCAGAGTAGAGTTTCGAAGTAGAATGCTCACATTGATTTGCATGCCGTAATAAGAATAAGAATAGGGGCTGAATAATGTTGAAGAAGGGAAGTTCGGAGTTTGTTTTGCACTATAGCTCGAAGCGCGGCCGTGAAGCGCGCGGAACGCGGACAAAGTTCGTGTTGGCCGGACAAAGAAAAACGGGTACTGTACGGTTGAAATGGCGATGGCGACTGTTTTCCATAGCATAACACAAAAAGGGGTAAGCCGCATCCCGCGGATTGCGCGTGGACCGGCGAGTCTAAATCCATACGTCAAGTGTCAAATTAGGGCCCATTTCGATATATTCCAATCAATATTTAGCTGGAATTCACAATTAAATAGGATTTCCTTTTCATTCACTTATTATATGTATATAGGTCCCCGCTCGTTCTTGGACGTCAAGCCACTCGTCTCAATAATTTCAACCACCTCCTTCTCCTATTAAACCAACGCATTCTTCCTACATCCCCATCTTCATTCGCTGAACACTGTATGCAAATCAATATGCCTGAGTTCGGTATCCAATCTCTACCAGGCGCTCCCCCAACGAGCTGCCACCCTCGTTCTTTTACCACCCGGGTCAGAGGCCTCTCAACTTCATCTGCCAAAGCCTTCATCTCCAACGCCAAATCAGTAGATGGCTGGAAGCCAGGAGAAGATCCCAAGGTGGATCATTCCGGTCATTTCGAATTCTGCGGCCCTTTGGGAGTCAGTACCATGATAGTCGGCTTTCCTTTACTAATGTACTACATGTGGATCGGTGCGACATTCTACGACGGTCAATTCCCAGTCCCTACCTCTACGGAGTCTTTCGGGAGCTTTGTTAGACATCTCGCAAATCTGGTGTACGAACACGCCTTCCCGAGCACAAAGGCCTGGGCCATCTACTGGACATTCTTCATCACTGAGGCTGCATTCTACTGCTATCTTCCTGGTGTCCAGGGCTACGGAAAGCCACTAGATCACGAAGGGGGAAAGCAACTCGAGTACCATTGTAGTGCGGTCTGGTCATTCTACATCACCATCTTAGGAGCTGCCGCACTGCATTTCACAGACATCTTCCCGCTCTACACTGTCATTGACGAATTCGGACCCATATTGTCAGTTGCCATTATCTCAGGCTTTCTCGTAGCCGTTGCGGCTTATACGTCTGCTTGGTTCCGCGGCGTGCAGCACAGAATGACAGGCTATTTCATGTATGACTTCTTCATGGGCTCGGAACTGAATCCCAGGATTGGCACTTTGGATTTCAAGATGTTTTTCATGGTCCGCATGCCTTGGTTCATTCTCTTTGGCATAACATGTGCTACAGCTGCAAAGCAGTATGAGGACTACGGTTACGTCTCTGCTGAACTCATGTTCCTGGTCATGGCTCACTTCATATATACCAACGCATGTGCCAAGGGCGAAGAGTGCATCTTGACTACATGGTTCGTCTCCCTTTCCTAAACCCATTCCTATCCAAGTCTGACCCAGCAAAGGGACATCTACTACGAAAAATGGGGCTTCATGCTCATCTTCTGGAACCTCGCCGGTGTTCCCCTTAGCTACTGCCACTGCACGCTCTACTTTGCCAACAACCTAGCGATAGCAACCGAATGGTCGATTCCGGCCTTCCGCACCCCCGTTCTCATCTTCCTCTTCACATCCTACCTCTTCGTATACTGGGTCTGGGACTCGACCAATAGCCAGAAGAACCGTTTCAGGCAACAAGAGCGCGGGCAACTGGTCGTGAGGAATACCTTCCCGCAACTTCCGTGGCAGACACTTACGAAGCCCCGCACGATCACCACCCCATCTGGAGACAAGATTCTCGTCGATGGCTGGTACAAATATGCTCGCAAGCTCCACTATACCTGCGATGCGTATTTCGCGCTTGCCTGGGGCGCCATTACCGGATTCGAGAGCCCGTTCCCGTGGTTCTACCCGGTGTTCTTTACGGTTATGATCCTGCACCGCGCGTATAGGGATATCCAACGTTGCAGGGTGAAGTATGGAGATAGTTGGACGGAATATGAAAAGATGGTTCCTTATTTGTTCATCCCGGTATGTATTTCCTCTTCGGATGGACTGGCGTGAGTGGAAATACTGATGTGTGAGTAGTACGTCATTTAGACTCTGGATTTGAGAGTATAGAATTGCTTGGTTTCTGACGGAATGGAATTTATGGAATTTGCAATGTGGTTTAGGGGTTGGTGATATAGTGCATGGTGTTGCTAGATTCTAGCTGAAGTATAGATTATAATGTTGCTACAACAATACCATATTTCCCGGTCCTTTCTCTTTCCAGTCAAAATATGTCACGGGTCCAAGACATTCAGGTGTTGCAGAAAAGATTATAAGCCCATCAGTAATAACCACATCTCAACAATCGACATGAAAAACAGCCATAGAACCTATACTGCGTGAAAACGAGGGCACCTTTTTACAGCACACATTCTATATAACATAACAGCCCATCCATCCCATTAAACAACCCCTCCCTCCTCACTCAAACCCCCCTCTTCTTCTCGGCAAAAAAACCCCCCAACCGCCCCATCAACGTCCCAAAACTCTTACTCCCCGCATCATCCACCAGCCCCTCCCTAATCCACCCGGGCAACTTCCCTCGGATCCGCTCTCCCTCGAACCGGGCATCAACCATCACGATGGTAGCGTAATCGCCACGGTGCCGGATCGCGCGGCCTATGGACTGGTTCACGGCGCGCATGCATGCATTCTCGTAGAGTTCTCGGCCTTGAGCCTTGGCGACGTTGTGTATTTCGTTGCGGGTCATGTTCTTTTTGGCTTTGGCTGTTTCTACACCTTTTTGAGCTTGTTGATTTTCTTGATTTTCGTGATTTTCTAGTTCCAGTTGTGCAATGGTAGAGGACTCGACATAGGCCATCTTAGCTTTCCACTCGGCGCTCATGATGTTGGGGAAGGGCAGCCCGACGATAACGACGAGCCGGCCTAGACGGTCGCTGAAGTTTATCCCTTCGCTCATTTTTCCGCCCACGACACTTAGTAGGAGCCCGCCGTGGTTGGTATCGATGCTTTGCGTGTAGGCGGTGAGGGTTTCTTCGACGGGGCGGTCTTTGGATTCTGTGAAGATTGGTTTTTTGGCGGCGAGTCGCGCGTAGAGGGTTTGAGTTTGAGATTTGTTGGGTTCTGGGGTGTGAAGAGTGGGTGTGGAGGATGATGTGGAAGGGGGTGTGGATGGGGGTTTAGACCATTGAGCGATGATGGAGGCGAGGTAATTGTAGGAGGGGAAAAAGACGACTATGCCGTCTGGGACGACGGTGCAGAGGTTTAGCAGGGCGCGGCCGAGATCGTCTACCATTTGCGTGTTGCCGCGGTTCTTGAATGTGAATTCGAGGGCTTGGCCTGAAGGCCCGCGGGACAGGTTCCAGGCGATTAGGTTCTGGCGGGGGATGACGTGGCCGCTGGAGAGGGTGGTGAGGGAGGAGGGGGGGAGGTAGGGGAATAGGTGGGTGGTGTAGTCGTGCATGGGGGACATGGTGCCGCCGGCTAGGATTACGGCGCGGGCTGAGGAGACAATGTCGTGGAAGTGGGGGGAGGGGTCGAGGAGTTGGTATTTGAGGCTTATGGATATGGGTTCTTGCGTGGCGGGGGAAGAGGTGGGTTTGCTGAAGAATAGTTGGCCTTCTTTGGAGGGGTGGGTGAGCACGGAGAGGAGGGAGGTTATGTGGTGGAGGACTGGGGTTGTGGAGTCGGGTTTGGGTTTGGGTTGAGATGAGATGTTCTTCTTGTTGTTTTGGGCAGAGACGGAGGTCGAGGTATCTGCCGTGTGAGTAGCGTAGCCTTCGACTTTTCGTGCCAGCTTACTTTCTTGAAGGTATCGAATTAGTTTGAAGAGGTTGATTTGATCAACTCCTTTTCCAGCCAGGAGCTCTTTCTCTAAGACAATGCCATCTGCTTGCTATTCTCAAGATTAAAAATTTCCCTTCAAAGCTGTAAGACGAAGAAACATACCGGAAGCGCCAATCGTCCTTCCAGGTACCCAGCAAGAGAATCAATTACTCTCACTACTTGAGCAATATAGACGCGATTTTTGCCCTTTAAGCGATTTCGAAACTTCTGCAGATACACTCCTAATTGTGCTCTGGCCGCCTTCAATTGTTTCAGACTGATCTCCACTCCATGGATGCTTGAAATGGCATCCATCAAGTTATGAGCTTCGTCAATGATCACTACGTGGCCCTTCAAGCTGATCCCTAGAGCTTCTCTTGCGCTCTTCTGAAGCAGAAGCGGATATGGTAATGTGACTATCTCGGCCGGTTTGATAGCAGCTCTTGACGCATAGTAAGGACAAACACCAATCTCCTTACCAAGTGCTCCCAGATCCTCAATATCTCGAAGTGTCGCGAGGGCATGATCGCGGAACGTATTGACCAAAGGTTGGTTCTCCTTGTTTGGTAAGAAGACGCATTTATGCTCTTTGGCAGTACTGGACTGCTGAAGCTCGGAGCAGCGCTCGTTGATTGCTGCCACTGAGCCGAGTTTGTTGACTTTGGGGTTGATGCAGAGGTTCTTGCGCGAACCGAGAGTTAGGTGCTTGAGGTCTTCGATTTGCGGTTCTTTGCTGGGTTTCTCCTCTGGAAATGCAGGTGGGAAGTTCACACGGCGTAGCTCGTTGATGAACTGAGTGAGCTGGGAATGTGTTCGCGAGCAGTAGAAGATCTGCAACACGTCAGATCAAGCCATGTGACGGTATTGGCTTGCTGACCTTTGTTTCTTCTTCCACTTCCTCTTCCTCTTCTTTTGCAATAGATCCCATACCAAGCTGTTCCATCAACTCCAGGGTTTTCGCGGAATACAAGCTGCCTTCATCTTTAGTACTGTGTTGTTCTTCATCACTGTCATAATCATCTAGAACAAATTTCTCTTCATCGCCATCTTTTCCAGAGGTTTCAGCATCGGTCTTCCTCTTCTTGACTTTATGATCTCCTTTAAGATACCTATCCCTCTGTGCCTTTTCTTTGAGTCGAATCTTGGCTAGCCTGGCTTCCATATCTTCTCGTGAACGAAGCATCTCGCGGCGTTTACTGGCTTTGGTCTGCTCGATGAGCCATTGTGGACTATTTGAGTCTATGGTTGATTAGAATGTGACTTTGAAAAACGCATCAAAAGATTTTACCATTTGGACCCCAATCGAGGCCTTCCTCGAAGGTTTTGCGTTTGTGATCGCGTAGCCAAGTCAGAGAACCGCAAATTAGACTTAGCGATTTGCCCTGTCCTAGAATGAGTATATAACGCAAAGATGACGGGTGGAGAGATGAGACTTGAATCATGGATCACGTGTGGGAGATTAAACTTACCGTTCCAGTCGGCGACTCAAGGATACCGACTTTTCCATCCTCTAGAACTTGATAAACGGTGCTCATGAATGTCTCCTGGATATCGTAGGGCGTATAGGGGTGGTGGAAGTCGATCTTGTGAATAGTCACATGATCTTGAAGACCTTCGGTCTCTTCTGCAGCCTTGTCCATGGTCCCAAAATAGATGGCAGCTACAGCTATAGCCGCAGTCTAGGTTTTAGCTTTTCCTTTGACACAAGACGATGCAGCTACTGCAGATTGTTGGATGAATAGACGCGTTGTCAATCAACACAGCATGGCCTCCACGCGCAGCAGAAAGCGTGGATTGCCTTGACAACAGACTTGGCTTAGCAATGGGAAATTAAAGCCTTCACGGCTGATGGTTCAGCCTTGCACTTGTTTAGTTTCACATGTACCTCCGTACAGCCCCTTAACCGTCTCCCTTTGTCAATGTCAATGGTATCAACTTTATTTTTATGATACAGCAAGGGCTCTGGTGGCTCGTACTTCTACATACGCGTCTATTCTTCGCCTCTATACTAGTTCCGGTACAGATGCAGACGTCAAATCTCCGGCGGCTTGGTTGGGCGGGAAATGCCGATATTAATGATGCCTAACTTGGATCTAAAACCCCACTCCCGGGAGATCAAAAAGCTTGAATTACTGTAGAAGAAACACATGGTGGCGTGTCGCTTGTTGCAAGAGAGAAGAAACGTTGAAAAGGTTGCAAGTAGAATTATCTTGCTTCCTGGCCTTTCAGACTATTCTCCTTGTTTATACAGTAGTGAGATGGTGATTGTACCAACTTATGCCAAGTAGGGAGGGAGGCCATGCCATGTTACCATTCCGCATCCGAAGCCCCGCCCCTCCTCTTTTATGTGCTTGGCGGGGTAGCAATACGCCAACAATAAACAATGCTATGTGGATACAGACTCTGGTACGGATGACAAGGAGGCCAAATCATCATAATGACATGGACCAGCAGGGACTTGGCCAAATTTAATGTAATGTAATTAATATAATTTTTATTGGTATGGGGAACAATAAATCCACCCGAATTATTATCCATCTTATTCATCATCCATAGCAAATGTGGAAGAGAAAGCTCTTGTCAAGCCTCTTTCTTATTCACTGCGTCTGACACCATGATGCTGCGCAAGACCTACCTATAAGCACAGGCGCCTTTGTACGTGACTGCCCGCCCCTCCACCCTTTGACTTGTCTTTCACCCTTTGAAACTGCTGAAACTGCACTTTGCTATTTCTGATACTGTACCTCCGTTCATTCCTTCTTTATTGTCACGAATTCCCGTATAATACGAAGGTGTGAAGATGTCATACTACAACAACCCCGGTCAACGGGACCAACGAAACTGGCAGCAAACAAATGGTCAACAAGCAGGAAGAGTAGGCACAGCAGGAGGGAGACGTGAAGGACCAAGGCATCAATACCAGATCCGTAAGTTCGAGATTAATCAGCGAATCTGTCCTGCTTGACGAGCAGGCGCCATATTCCAAAAACTTCAAGTAGCCTCATCCATCCATCCCCCACAGCCCCAATCTCCGTTCGATATTAGACAGCGAATCAGCCGTGGTTTATAGCTTGGAATCCTTCCGCTTACTGCCTCGCAATCATCTTCCTTACTCATTTCTCGTTCCATATGCACTGGAGAGGCTCAGGAGTTTGAGTAATCCCACTTCTTACCTCTGACTGTATATACCCTTGCGCCTGCCAGCGTTCCATTGCTTAGATCTGACAACCCGCTTGCAGAAACGCCTTCTTATGCGCACCCGCCGGCACAGTCTACCCCGGTACAAGATATACAGTACGAAATGTCGGGAAAAGGATATAACAATCGGCCTCAGCGCTGGGGGCAACATTTATTCCAGGCGGCGCCGACGATTATTATGCACCAGATATTGTATCTCCTGCTCCTCAACGGTAAAGAGTTCCCTGCGGTGGTTTGACTTGGCCTTTGTGACTGATCCGGCCACTTAGGGTGATGAATGACGTCGAGTCGAACATGCAAGAAGGACTAGCAAATCTCGAGCTTGAATCACGAAACCCGCCAGCTCACCGAATGAGCTCTATGTCGAGCGTTTCCTCTATGCAGTCTCCCAGCTACGATCAACAACATTTTAGACCCCGCGATCAGTACCAAGACCATGGCGCACAACAACAATACCCGAGCGGACCGAGCTTCACAGCGAGCTACGAACATACGAATGCGTCTGCATACCAAAATATAGACAGGCCGGGTGGTTACCATCGACCAAATGCCGAATCCCCCACGTTTTCTCCGTTCCCCAAACCCGTCAATGCCGGTCCAAATGTACCTCTTTCCGATGACGAGAAGGAAGAAGTCCTGGAGAGAGCAAGACCTTTGGTTCTCAAAACCACCGATCCGGAGATGCAATTAGCATGGGCACAAGACGCTCTTGCGTGGGTCGAGACAGCGAAAACATACTCCATAAAACTGGAGACAGAAGGGCAAACCCCCAGGTCAATAACTCCCAAAATCGAGCATTCTTTAAGAAAAGACGCCACCAATATTGTCATATTTCTCGCAGAACAGCACCACCCAAAGGCAGAATTCATGAAGGGGATGTGGCTCGAGTTTGGAAAGTTTGGATACCGGGTGGATAAGAAAGAGGCCTTTCTAGGGTATAGGAGAGCTGCGGAGAAGGGTTACGCACGAGCTGAATACCGGATAGGAATGCAATACGAGAATTCAAGCGACTTTGCGAAAGCTGTAGATCATTACAAGAGGGGGGTTGCAATGGGGGATTCGGCCTCAAATTACAGATTGGGGATGATGACTTTGTTAGGCCAACACGGTATGCCGCAAAACTTCCAGGCAGGTGTAGATCTCGTACGCTTCTCTGCAGATACGGCCGATGAGAATGCCCCTCAAGGAGCCTACGTCTACGGCATGCTTCTGGCTAAGGAATTACCAAATATCAATATTCCGGAACAGTTTCTCCCGTACGATCTAAACGATGCAAAGCTATTCATCGAGAAGGCGGCATATCTTGGATTTGGAAAAGCACAGCTTAAAATGGCCCAAGCATACGAACTATGTCAACTGGGTTGTGAATTCGAGCCCACCTTGTCTTTGCATTACAATGCGCTTGCAGCTCGGCAAGGAGAAGCTGAGGCGGACATGGCGATCAGTAAATGGTTTCTCTGTGGATATGAAGATGTGTTTGAGAAGAATGAAGAACTGGCCTTCACATACGCCAAGAGGGCGGCTGCAACGGGTATGGCTACGGCCGAGTTTGCGTTGGGCTACTTTTACGAAATCGGGATTTATGTACCCATGGACCTACGCGAGTCGGAAAGTTGGTACAACAAGGCGTCCCAACACGGGAATAAAGATGCACTTGGGAGAATCGACAGTATCAAGAAGAACAACACCTTCTCGAGAAGCGATCATGAGAAGATTGGAATTAATCGTATCAAATCAACACGTGGTTCACAGCGAGGAGGGAGACCGCCTGGTTTAGCAAAACGGCTCGACCCCATGCCGAGTATAGCAGACAATGTACTTGATATGCCAGATCCTAGATCTTCATACTCCGGAACTGGGGAAACACGCCCTTTGCAAAACAACCGTCCCCCACAGAGGCCTATTTCTGTTGCCCCATATCCTGAGGATGATATGATGCACCCCCCTAGGCTTGCCAATGGTCCGGGTCCAGGTCAAGGCCAAGGGTTACGCCCACATTCACGAGGCGGTCCACAAGCAGACAGGCCTACCTCCGCGTTTGGAATCAGGCCTTTGAACCACGCCAATACGAGTTTAGATCCAGGACAGCATGGAGGCAGGCCACAAGATCCAATGCGACCTTCCACGAGTATGGGAAATATGCATGTTCCAGGAGGTCGAGGAAGCAACCCGGCCGATAGAGGGCACGTTGTTTCGGCCGGCTGGGATCCTCAAGCGCCCACGGGTTATCGTCAACCTTCTCCAGGTTTACCTCCGAAATTGCCTCCAATCGATGCTGGTGGGCCTGTCAATTTCGAGCAGAGTTCGAACAGGCTTCAGAAGGTTCCACCTGTCAACATGAACAGACCTCCGCCTGCACAACCCCAAGGATATGGACAGGATCCTTCCAGACAGTCGGTGCCTCAACAGCCATACAAATACACCCGAGAATCCGCGATGCCAACGGACCCTGCTGCTCAACGGCGAGACCCAATTGCGAATAATGCAAGTCGACCAGTTCGACAAAGTTCGATGACACCGACACAGAATCAAACTCCGTTGCAGAGTCCCGCTCATTCTGAGAGATTCGAGTCGATACACAGCCCAGCCCAGAGTCGTGCCTCTCAGCGTCCATCACAACAGCCCATGTCTCCTCAAGGGCATCCGAATTCTCGACCCCCGTCCGCAGCACCCTCCACCGCACCCTCTACTGCACCATCGACATCCTCAAGCGCTGCAAAGAAAGGCCCCGCAACTTTCGGGGAGATGGGTATTCCAGCCGCGAAGTCCGAGGAAGGATGCGTAAGTTTACCTCATTATGTGTTAATCTTCAAACTAACGAGTATGAATAGGTTGTCATGTGAGCGCGCCAAGTTTAAAATAATATATGGTTGTCTCATAGGACATGGGTTATTATGTTGCATTTGGGAGCGATTACTATGATTTAAAAAGAGAGCATTTGAATTGAGCGAGCATAGGCATGGCGTTTGACCTTTACCAATTTCATTTTACTATAGATGAGTGCATATGTTTTGTGCAGAAACAGTGTGGATATGATACCAGAGAAAATAATCCACATATGATAAGGTGTATTAAAGTAAAAAGGTCCTTGTTTTTTGTTCATTTATTCTAATTACTCCCTCTCAATTGCGATTTTATCGATGCGTACTTGGCGAAAAAGGAGCGACCTTGAGGTAGGTCTCGGTTATTTTCCAGGTCGCCTCTAACCAAGCTCTTTTCGACATCAACATCCATCTCCTAAACCACACCTCAGACCCACGGTACACCGAGTACGATTATCTTATCCATTCACCATAGATATATCTCTTCTATTTATTCAAAGCTCTCATGCCCCTAACAATCATTCACCTCCCATCAGTGATCTTCACGAATCTCAACCATGGCACCCCGAGTCCCGAAACCCAAAGCCACGACGCCAGCTCTCGACGACACATCTAGTATCGCCTCATCCCTATCACCGCTCAAGCCCAAAGCGTCGAAGGTCGAGAAGAGCAAGGCTGATAAGCAGCTGAAAGTGACGAAGGCTAAGGCTGAGAAGATTGAGAAGATTGAGAGGGCTGGTAAGGGGGAGAGGAAAGATGGTGGTGGTGAGAAGATGAAGAGGGAGATTAGTAGGAAGGAGGGAAAGGATGGTAAGAAGGATGGTGGGGGTGGAGGTGCAGGGGGGGCGGGAAAGGAGAAAGTAAAGGCTGTTACGGGGGACCAGGCTGAGCAGTTGATCATGGCGTATCTGAGGGAGCAGAATAGACCGTATAGTGCTACGGAGGTTAGTGCGAATTTGCACGGCAAGGTACGTATAGTACCGCTCCCATTATCTTGATCCACGGTCCTACCGAGGTTCCAGGAAGGACCACGCGTTAATACCTCAAGCAGGTCACCAAGACAGTCGCAGACAAGATGCTCAAGGAAATGGAGCAGAGCGGTGCAATCATGGGCAAAGCGAGTAACGGCGAGAAGAAAGCGGGTGATAAGAGAGGCGGCCAGTGGGTTTTCTGGTGCAAGCAAGTCTGTTCCCCCTTCATTCAGAATTCCTTCCCCCTAATTGCGCATATTAAATCAGCGTGATAAGTAATCAAGTGACTGACCTGATGCTCATTGCTTAGGATCCTGCCGATAGCGCAACACCCGAGGAGCTCACGGCTATGGATACAACGATCAGCACGCTCCGCGAAACCACACTCCCGCCACTAAAGACCAAAACCAAAGTCCTCACCAGCAAGCTTTCCAATATCCTCTCCGCGCCCACAACCGCAGACCTCAGTATCATCGTCTCGAATCTCCGAGCGTCGAACGCGGAGAAGAGAGAGAGGGTGCAGGGTTTCAAAGATGGGGGTGTGAAGATGGTTACAAAGGAGGAGAGTGGGAGGGTTGAGAAGGAGAGTAAGTACTGGGCTTTGAAGAGGAGGGTAAGGAAGGAGTGCTTCTTGACGCTGGAGGCTATGTTCTTGGAGGGTATGCCGAGGGATGAGGTTTGGGAGAGGGCAGGGATTGAGGATGGCGATGCTGAGTAGATGTGTGATGAATGGTGTTGCTTGGATGGTTTGCTATGGTTATGATATAATATGAAGCACTGCCAGTATGGTTGAGATGCACATCTAGAATTGCTATTATGGACAGGAACCGGAGTTAGTAGGGAGGATAAGGATATATACCCGTTTGCTTTGCTGGTTTCGACATAGCTATACCCCGTACTCCTTACCATCATAAAAAGAATACATACATGTAAATATCTAGCTGAAATAAGACTTGTGCAATTTTTAATGAATGCCATTAAACAAACAGTCAAGTATACGTCTAATTTAGCTTGGCCAATGGAAGGGATATATTTTAGTAGTGCGATATTCCTGATTTGGAAGGAAAGATCATGCTTCGTTTCTCCGAAAACAAAGTTGGGGGAAAAGGGGGTGGGGGCTAAGAAGAAAGTGGAAATCTTACCTTGTGTACTAAGTGTACGATAGAGTTTGAATCGGGGTAACGGAGTAGAGGAAGAATTATATATACCTGTCTCGCCAATTCAGGTTTATTCTTTAATATGAGATATACATACTCCGCACTCCGTATATAATAAATCCTTTCTTCATTCATATCATGTATACTAGTACTCATGCATCTGAAAATCAACAAACAACACATTATTATACCTGTACGAGTACCATATGCATACCACCTTTCCTTGCCCATACAGTAATGACCCCCCTTACTCAATCTAATCCCTCAACGCCTCATCAACAAGCTTCACAGCAACCTCCGCACACCCATACGAACACTGATACCCCGCGCCCGCATGCCCATAATTATGCACCACGCGCACCCCATCCACAACCTCGCTCTCCAAGCGCACGCCCCCTTTTCTGGCCGGCGAAGACCAACGCCATGTCTGATTACATCGAGATCTTCCACTCCATCCTCTACTAGCCCAGGACACAGCCCCACAGCCCTCGCCATAATCCTCCCCGCCATCTCCACATCCACCTCTCCGCTCCACCGACCCACCTGCGAGCACCCCCCCAACAGCGTCCCGCCGCCCGCCGCCCGCGCCATCATGTACGCGCTCTCGTCCCCTCGCATCCGTGCCCGACAGGCTGAAGTTGCCGTGCGAGGCGTTGCGCACGAGGACGGTCTGCCCGCGGATCGGGTAGAGGAGGGGGTCGGA
>NW_022157278.1:0-69485 GCF_007821495.1 Lachnellula hyalina
GTGAGTAGAGGGTTCCTTTGCCGACGCCTGAGGGGCCGGATATTACGACTGGGCGGAGGGAGGTGGGGACTGGTGGGAGGGGAGTTAGAAAGGGGTGGAGGAGGGGAGTGGGGTGGGGAGGAGCTGGGGAATGCTGGGGAGAAAGGGGGAGGAGAGGGATGGATGGGATGTACCTGGAGCCATTTTGTATGGGCGACGATGGGGTACGAAGTTTGGGATATGGGTGGGTATGAAGGAGGTAACGCGTTGTCTAAATAGAAGCATGTAGAGGGAGGTTTAGGTATTCCAAGAACTTAAAGATGCGGTGTGGTGGGGAGAAGACGTACTAATCTAGACCCCGCGTCGAAAGCTTGGGCCCGAAGCAGAGTGACTGATGTAACTTCATTCCTTCAACTCTCTCAATATTGTACATTTGGGGTTCTTGGAATGAATGAAGATCCGATACCAAAGTCTTTTAAGGTCTGGAGAATTGAATGAAATGACAAAGTGTGGAGAAAGAGAACGTAGAGGGGAAACCCTACTCTATAGGTTGAACCTACAAGAAGTATATTTTTCGTGGATTATTATTGAGTTGTTCTATCAAGGATACGAATCGAATCACAGTTCAGGTTCCAAAGGCATGGGGCATGTGTTCGCGGCTCTGCAGCCACTTCCGCCTGAATCATGCTGGGGAATTCGATACATCACATTTTACATCTCCACTTTAGGAACAATTCTTTTAGTTTATTATTTTTCATTGTAATACAGAATCATGTTACAATGTGTACAAAGCGCCACGCCTCCCATCCCATTCACGCCAGAAACTCCTCCCTTGAAATAAGAAACCAGTGCTTCGTAAGGAGCGGGTATTTTCAAGGAAAGACCAAAGCAAACTCCCAGAAACGCCTTCTAATGCAATACTCAATTGAAGTCTTGACCGCCTTAAAATCTCGTCATATTGCTGACCACGCTGTACCGTGATGACGGTGGTGGGCATGCTGGCCCTGCAGCGTGCATTGGGTGCAAGGCAGTAGGTGGACGTTGAACCTCTGGCACGACGGGCGAGCTTCGGTCATCCCATTTCGAGAACGGTTCGCTGCCCTGAGGTTCGTGCTGGGGCTTCCCGATCATGGACATGCGGATGGGAAGATGGAAGCCGAAGCGGGACTTTCGTCGTTCCTCTTGAGGTGGGCTCGGAGGTGGTTGGTACCTTGGTAGGGTAGTGCTCTCAGACTTGCGTGTTGAGCCACTAGACATGCTGAAGTTATCCTTGGCATTTTTCGGGAAGGTGGTTGCGCCATTGCCACGGACTTGACGGCCGGTGATGTTCAGCTTTGAGCTCGAGAAGATGTAGGTGGCAATGATGTTGAAGAAGCCGATCAGGGATGAGAGAATACCGGACGCGATGACTACGCGCCAAAGGGGCAAGCCGAGGTTTTCGACGCTGGTTGCTCCTTTGTTAAGATTCCCCAAGATGTTGAAACCGAGGACGATCATTGCGACTCCGAGACAGACAAAGCCAGAGTCAGGGCCCAGATTTGGCCAGTTCTTTGCAAAGTAGTTCGTCCAGACGTTAAGCTCGGAGACGACGAGAAAGAGTGCAACGACGCTTGTGATGAGATGTGATACTCCGTCGAAGAAGAAAAAGTTAGAGGTCTTGACTGTCATGACAAGCATGACCCAACTAGCGACGGCAACCAGCAGGAGAGAGATGATGTTGAGTACTCGAATGATGTTCAACGTAATGTAACCACCACCGGCCATTTTGTTTCCGGTATTAGGGGAGAACATCTTCATGGTGTATTATGATATGTGGACGTGGGTTCAAGTCTACACTGTCAGGATGATTCAGATGATGTTTCGAGGACTTGAAGACTTACGGTATTGGGAAGAAGTTTGTAGTAGTAGAATGAAGTTTACTGCCTGCAGTAGATAGGGGTTGAAGTCGATTCAAAAATGGTGGTACGGTGTCTAAGATGAAAGATCGTGGGAGGGAATAAAAGTTGTTAAAGTTATAGAAAATATGAGATTAGAAGAAATATAGAAGCCTGCTATTGTAGCGCGAACCTCATTGTTATGAATAGAACAACGAGGGAAAAGTCTTTTGTCGTGAATGGACAATGGGAAGACAATGAAAAGGTGGGCAGAACAGTGAATATGAAGAAACTGACAACGCCCATGCTTTGAGACCGAAGTCACGTCCGCTATTCTGGGAATCATTGTGGGGAATCATGCCTCTGTTCCAAAGTTCCTAGCGTGAATGTTGTATAAAGAAAGCTTCGAGGACATCCAATAACATTCTAGTGGAAGGGAGGTTCTTCGACCATACCATGCTTCAGAGCGCGAACAAAGGCACGGTGGGTAGAGCGAGTTTCGCAAGAAACAATTGGATGAAGCTGGCTGTAGCACGGACTGAGGGTGAACGTGTGTCTGGAACTCCAAAGGCCTCATCGCGAGGCTATTGACGCTGTCCTCAAATGTCCCAGAAGCAAGTCCAGGAGGTTTGCATGCGAGAAATGCGTGGACAGCCATCATCCAGGGAGTACATCGTCCATTCGCGCCCAATCAAGCCTGGGACAAGCGCTTGCATAGGTGCCAAGACAAGAGATCTTATGCGGCGAGCTCCCCTTGAAATGTTTCAACGACAGTGACTGCCGTGAAGTTATTGGATATGGGCGCTTCAAGAAAATGTTTCAAGTTGAAAGTCCAAGTCCAGCCTGATCTCTGTGGCAAAAGTCATGACTCCCGATGCCAGCACGGAAATAGCAAGTCCCTAAATTTGAAAGCTCTCACCTCGTGATTAAATTAAAAGTCGTTTGTTTGAACCTTCTAATGAAGAGCGAGAGTGCGCGCCAACAACATTGGCGGCAAGGCGCGGCTACGCTGCGCTACAAGATAAAGATGAACGACTAATCCCAAATTTCTATTTCGAGAGCCTGGCCTGGCCCACCCAACTTTTTCTCAGCCTTGACCGAATACCGAGCCACACCCACGCCGGCGCGCAAACAACCACGAACCTCTCTCACAGAATTGCAGACACTCAAGATGGCCAGAGGTAATCAGCGTGACAAGGCTCGTGAAGCCGAACTGAAAAGAAAGCTTAATGGGGTACGCAAGCCCCACCCCTTCTATCTATCTTAATGCCCCATGCGCGCGCATGAACGATAGGTAAGTCGGTGTGTTGTGCTGCGTTGTGCTGACTCGTTTTGTAGCCTAGACAAGGCAATTCCAAGACCGGCTCTGAGATGCAGCGCGAAAATGAAAGCAATGCTGAGAAGATGAGGAAGAAGCAAGCTGACGGTACATACATATTCCATCCCACCCTCACACGCCCAAAATCCCCATGTTTTCACGCCAACCAGCAATACATAAGCAACACATGTTCTAATAACCTTTTTTTTCTATCTAGCCGATGCAAAGAAAATCGCCGGCGGCGGCGCTGCTGGTGCACCCAAGAAGAAATAGACGACTGTCGAACGGAAGCGCCGACGATACGATGGGAGAATGTCATTACGAGACGGGTTGGACACGTTTTATGAATCAATATTGAGCGAGAAATTGGAGCATGGCGAGAGTTGGTTTGATACACTTTTAGAATGCGTGGTTTGGGAGAACGAATGTCTTTACCAAGGAATTTTCAATGCCCAATTTCTGCCTCTTGGTGAAAAAGGTCTATGGAACAAGGAATTCTAGCAAGCGCCGGCATTCTTGGACATAATACCTATAGACTCAGGAGTATTTTTCCCTTTTGCTAGTTCCGTTCTAGTCTCCGAACGTAAGCAACTGCTGTTTTGACCTGAGCTGGGGGTGAGCATGCTGGAGTAGAGCCTGAGCATCCCTGAGCCCGATAATACGGAACCACTTTTGGCTTCCTGTCTGCCTCGGCTGCAATTTCCTTACCAAACTTTGCTGGGAATCCGTTTCTGGTCTCCTGCTGGAGCAAATGTTGGATCCCTCATTTCTTGGAGCACGTGACTAATCATTTGACCAAAAACGCACCAAATAAGCTTAGACTCTATACTAGAGGATTGTTGGGTGGTGGTTATAATTGGTCAGTTCTATAGTGGCCCTATATTATATATTTTGGCAGGTAGGTATGTAAAGCTCCAGATGGAGTCTGATTTATAAAATGATGATGGATTGCTCTCCGTGCGAGTTACGACTCTATTAATCATATCCGTCTGCGTTGTTATCTCAGCTTCCTCAGACTCTACACTGGAAGAATTGGGGGGGCACTCGGGGGACCAATAAGAATCCGTGTAGGGCCAATTCTCCCAGAGACGTAGCTGTTGGTTGGTAGAGAATCGGCGCTTACTAAGCTAGTAAGCCGCTTTGTTGTCTACGACTACGTAGTGGAGAGCTACAAACTGTTCTGCTACACCGGTTACCAGTCGAGCCAGTCCAGCGCCCATACTGCGGAGCGGAGCTCGTATGAGTCATACCATGTACTCAACTCTGCCACGATCACTATCGGGCAAGTCAAATACTATTCGACTGCTAAAGCTCCGCGCTGCCCTCGAGCATACTATGATCGAGTGCGACCTTGAAGTTGTTGATCTTGAGACGCGTCCTCGGCTGGAGGCTTTATCATACGTGTGGGGCAATCCAAATCCACCCGAGGCCATACTATGCAATGGCCATCAGCACTCTGTGACACCGAACTTAGCGCTTGCGCTGAGGCGGATCCGATCGCCGTGTACCACTAGAACCGTTTGGGTTGATGCTATCTGTGTGAACCAAGAAGACCTCGAGGAGAGATCGCAACAAATTCAGTTGATGAGAGAGATCTATAGCCAGGCTTGGAGAGTGATTGTCTGGCTTGGAGAAGATAACGGGCTCGCTGAAACAGCAATTCAAACTATCAAATGGTTTGCAGCAGAATGCTGTGCCAAGATCGGGAAGTCGCTTGACGCGATTGATTTAGATATGAACTCTCCGATGGATCTGCAACTACGGAGTTATACCTCAACTACCGCAAGACTACAGCGCCCAACTCCAATACAAACTCCCAATGAATGGCAGGCAATAGAGTGGTTCTATGACCAACCTTGGTTTTCAAGGGCCTGGGTTGTCCAGGAAGTGGCATTTGCACCACCAGTATTCTATATTGGTCCGTTCGAAATTGGCTGGAAGGAGGTCGCTGTTACGGCCACTTGGATCGGTTGGAATGTGACTCACCCTTATAACACCAAGCTCGTGGATGTCTATGAGAGGGCGGAGGAGATATTTAAGCAAAGGGGAAATTACAGACCCTATTTGGAGAGTCTTATCGCTGGAGGCTTGATAATGTACTCAAAAGCGACTGATCCAAGAGACAAAATCTATGCCTTCCTGGGGCTGATGCATGAATCGGACCGTAAGGGTGTCTTGCTCCAGCCAGACTACTCAAAATCAGTCGTACATGTATATGGCGATGCTGTCCGCCATATGATCCAGCAGAATGAAGACGACGCTAAGTATAATTTGACCGAAGCCTTTGCTAGCATCGAAAGCTCTAATACTGGAACCGAGGGCTTTCCATCCTGGATACCTCGATGGGACAACCCATCGATGTTGAAAAATCCCTGGTACCGGCTTCGCACCGGATTCCTGGACCGAGGATGGAGTGCGAGTCGCGACAAAGTCCCCGAAGTACGAAATGTCTCAGATCGGGAAATTCTTGTTCTGAAGGGCCTAAAAGTAGCAAACATAAGTCGCGTGTTCCCATTGCAAAGGAAATCAGACGACGCTGACTGGCTGACGCATATCTGGAAAGAAATATCGGTTCTACTTGATGCTAGTCCGTGGGCAGAGACAAAGGAACTCGTCCTTCTCAAGGCCATAGGCTCTCTTTACTCGGATTTTAACGCGAATATTGAATCTGTACCCGTAGAGGGTTACAAGTTCCTCTTAGAGATGGTCCTTGTAAGTTGCTTTGTAAGTTGCGGTGGTGAGCGGGACGAGGAGGGTCACTATATCAGTGAGTCAAATATACAGGAAGATTTGGATGCATACGACACAGATCCTACGTTGTCAGGCATGATCATAGAAGCAAATTTGAGCGATTGTGGTGATCTTGCTCGTTTTATTAACGAGTGTCCCTTCTCTTTATTCATAACAGAGGATAATAACCTGGGGGCTGGTACCAGAGATGCAAGAGCTGGTGATCTCGTGTCCATCCTTTATGGTGGGGAGCCCCCTTTTCTTCTTCGCCAAGCTGGCGCTCAATGGAAATTCATGGAGGCGTGCTACATGAATGGTGCGATGTATGGAGAGGCTATTGAGGAATTGAAGAGAGGAAAACTAGGCGAAGAGTGGTTCGAGATTCGATGAAGCATGCCAGTAACAATGGCCCATTTAGTCTTCGAAGTTAATTTAAAGTGCTAGATTGCGCCTCACATATTCACAATACATCATGGTATCCACTTTAGATTTCTTAGTACATCAGAAATTTGACAAAAGTGAAAGAATAGACATTGGATTAAGTGCGGTTATTTAAAAGGTAGTAAATCAGAAAACTTGGTGATGTGGTAAATCATATGCGGTGTCTTCCTGGTCTTCCTATGCCTCCTTTCAGCACGACTAAGAATCAATCTACACCACTCCTCCCAGAAAACCTTCCTTCCACCTCCCCTCTTCACCTCATACAGTATCTTGTCGTTTTCAGGCCTCAGCATTGTATGAAACAGCCTCCCTTTCACCCGCATAACACGGACCACGCGTCCTTATATGCATGCCGTTCAATCGATATGCAAATCACGACTGGCCAGCCCGTCGCTGTCCCGAGTTTCTAGACCGAACTCTCGGATGTGAAAGTTGTGAATAATCAGAGAATTTAGTTCATATCGAAATTTAGTTCTTTGTGGATGCTTACAAAGGACGAGAGAATTGGGATGGGCTTGTCCCGATGGATCGATCATGGTAGGTGTTGAGACTGCAAATGGAATGATAGAAAGCAAGTATTCAAATCAAGAGATGTGGGAAGAGTCACAATTAATCATCGCTATCAAGTGCAGGCATGATGCTAATTGAAGATGTAAAAAATACTGAAGGGTTATACAAGCCGTCTATCTGCACCACACCACACCGTCAAGAAAACGCCGAAATGGAATGCAATAAAAGTTTCCATTCAATCATACTATTAAAGAGCACATCCACCCATTTCCCCAATCAAAAAATAATAACGAGCCAGTCGACTACCTATATATCAATAATAACACAGGCCGTCAATGCCACACCAACTCCAGGTTCCGCGATCAAGCCTCTCAACGGCGACACGTGAACCTTTTTCTGTCTCTTCGCTTCTATTCTTGAGATCTGGGACCTAAGGAAATATCACGGCTCTATATTGTCAGAGCGGCTAATGGCATAGCACCTGTGCAGACGTTAGTATCGAGATTTCTATGAAGCTGAACCGAAGAGGGGCAAGTAATTACCTGACATTCCGCCGAAAGCACCAACACCTTGAGCAGCGCTGGGGAAAGAAGCAACGCCACAGAGGCAAGCGCAAGTGCAAACACCGGCTGAGTTGGTGGTTCCCTGTGACGAGACCATGCTTCCAGAGCTTCCGGAAGATGAGCTGGACGAAGACGACGCGCTGGATGCTGCTGGGGCAGCAGCGGCGGCAGAACTACCTCCAGTGATGGCCGTGGCGGTTCCGGTTCCGTTCTGTGCAATGGCCATTTGCGCGAACATGGCTTGGGTCTTGTTGGCAGTGGGGTTGACGGAGAAAACCATGCCTTTTCCGCAGTGGCCCTTTTGCTTGCAGTAGAACCCTGCGAGGTGTTAGCGAGAGAAAGTAGCGAAGACTAATATGCCAACTTACAAATGGGAGTAGCCACAGTGACCTGCATAGCCATTTGTGGTGCTGGGACGACAGAGTTGTTGGTGTTGGGGATAAAGCCAGAATCGATACCCCCAGTAAGCGCTTCACAGGGAGTGGTGAAGGCGGATTGAGTGGCAGTGTGGTTAGCGCTCATGAAAGTAAAAAGAACGGTATCTCCAACGGCAGCTGCAACGCTGTCAGGTGAGTAGACAAGACCTGCAGTTCCACCGACAGTGACCTGAGCAAGTTAGCAAAGGGTTCCAGAAAGGTTGTTGTCCGAGAGCTTACCGTATGGGTTGCTGCTGCTGCCGTTCCAACTGCCTGTGCGCTGTTTACGGAGCTGGTCGTAGCGCTTCCACCGTTGTTGACCCAAAGAATAATCACTTCCGTTATTGACGTGCTTGACTGCTGACCCTTGGCAGCGTTGTTGTTGGCAGCGGCGTTGTTGTTGCTGCTCTTGCTATCGCTGCTGCTCTTCTGTGATCCTGAGCTACCACTTTGTTGGGAAACCTCAACATCGACTGCCCCTCGCTTCATCAAATCGACCTGAAGAGTACTGGCCAACGCCAATGGCGCGGCGCAAAGTGCTAATGCGGCGGAGAATTTCATATTGGTAAATTAGAATAGTCGACTAAGTATCGTTATTGGAGATAATGCAAAGACTGAAAGCCGCACTGCGGAATAGCTGAACTATCAAAGTTGTCTTGGCTTGTTCGTTGAGTAAAGATTGTAAGTCTGAAGCTTGGAATAAGTATAGCCAAATGGCGAGGGCCTGCTCGGGATAGTAGATAGAAAAGCTGCTGAAATAAAATAAGGGAGTGAATGAACGTGTTCACAGCAAGACGAATGGAGAAGAAGAGACGAAAGCAAATGTGGTGTCGGGGAACATGAGATAATAAACCAAGCATGAGATTAGGGCGCCAGGGCCAGCAGCGGAAAGCTTCTTGGGACGTTCTCCTGGCGACCCCTGGCACGAAACGAGGGACAAGCTTACTCGGAGTCCTCCTCGTCCGGACTGTATCCATGAAGGTTGCCTCCAAACGGCAATGCGTTTTTGGACGACTTGGTGGGTGAAGCGGGATGACATTCTCTTCAGATCCCCAGACAATGGACGGAAGCAGGATGCACGGAGCGCAATGTGGTCAGTTGCCATGTGTGCGGCGACTGTCCTTGACGTGGAGTGTTTTGAAGCTTGTCCCAGACTCGTCTCAGACCCAAATGCAGGCGAGAGCGACAGGGGGCTCGAACAGCACCCGCGTCTCGGAAGCAGGACGGATTATCTGAAGAATGCAAAGAAGAAAGGAGGTGACAAAAACAGAAACAAAACGGACAGCGGCAGCATCAGCATCAGCGGCACAGTTAGCTTAAGGATGGATTGTTCAATTAAAAGTTGGGATGTATTTGGGGTGAGCTGAAGTGAGTGAGGAAGAGGGAGGTTCAGAGAAGCATCTCGGCTGCAGCCAAGCTACAACGGGAGCCAATGCCAATCCAATCACGCACGTCCCGAGAACATCAACTCTCCATAATTTTGAAAGCCAAACCCAAAAATCAGCCGCTTCGATATTGCTTGATTGCTTAGGTGCTTGGGTGCTTGCAATCGCCGACAATTCTGAGTTTATTTTGACATTTGCATCATATGATAGGACGAAGCCCCCGGTGAAAGGCATTAAGACCGCGCCAAGGCCAAAACCTCCAGATAGGACTGCGCCTTGACGATCTGAACTTGAAACGAGACGTCTCTTGTCCGGCGCTTTGTTTCTACATCAGCCCACCCCATGTCTTTAGCACCCGTCAGTATACAGTACGGCATCCGTGGTCTCGGACGCTGAAGTCGGATAGCCACAACTTTTAGATGGTCCAAACTTTCTTCGTCACAGATGTCCCGCAACGAATCCAATTAGCCCCCTCCCTCCCCCTCAAAGTTCCATCTCAATTTCCAGGCTTGCCATGCGAGGTTTGGGTTCCCTGTTGTTGCTGTCCCTCGTAGAGACCAGTATAGTAGCCTGCATAGTACCACGACATCAAAAGGCTCTTCAGGTTGTTGTCATGAACTGCATTGAAAGATCCACATCAGTCCATCTCCATGAAGTCTCGATGCCGGATGTTTGTCTCACCTTGACCGATGAGATGTTGTGGCAGTGCTGGACCCTTCTTCACTCCGCTATCCGGTGCCTGCCCTGGCATTTCATTGGGGCCAGAGTACTTGTCTCTCACCTAAACGTTGATAAGGTTTAACTCGGATCGCATGAGGACTGTTTCAATGCCAAGAAATTCATCGTCGAGATCCATATTTGAATTTGCAGTTGAAGCTTACCTGAGAGCCATCCCCAAGAGATCTTGTATCGTGATCAGCTGTTTCTTCTGGCAGACTTTTCTTGGCTTCAAAATCATGGTCGAGATGCTCCTCGACCTGCATACCCTCATCCTCGCTGCTAAAACCCTGTAAGCTTTTTGCGCAAACTTACAGTACAAAAGGTGAACTGACACTCCATTACTCTGCTTCGTGTGTGCTCTCAGCAATTCCTCTACGTTCTCACCTCGAGCTTGTACCCCGTGATATTTCTATTCCAATATCAGTTGTTGTTGCCTGCCATTGAATGCATCGAGGAATACTGACCTTGTACTCATTAACCGCTTCGTCCCACGAATCCACCAGGGCAGAGTCGTCCCATACCTCGGCGTGAGCTTTGCCATGAGAATTCATCTTGTACAAAGATTTATGTCACAGCATTCTGTCGGCTCAATGAGTCTGATTTTGTCAAGACAAGTAGCGTAGCCTAAGCGAAAAGGTATATCTTCAAATCACGTGTGCAAACCGGAAGACAGGTTTTATTGCTCACTTTAGCTATAGTATTCCCGCATCCTTTCAACCATTCATTCATAAGGATTAGCTTCCAGAATAAGTGGCGGAGGGCAACGACAACAAGGATATTCCCGCGGACATGTTATCACGTGTTATTGAATTACTCGCTGTCCTTTGTAGTATGCTTTTACAGAGGCGCAAGAAACCATCTTGGGGTATTCGAAGTGTTTGAAGAAGATTATTCAATAGAAGTCCAATCTACGTAACCATTACAAGTCCCTGTGTACTCCTTAACTGCTACAGTGTCTTACACTTCATAAAGCAGAACCACAATAATTAATATACTGGAGTAGACTCAATAAGGCAAGTTATTCAATTACAAATTGACAGATACATGCACGTAAAACATATACCAAGCAGTTTTCTACTCTCGGCCTTGGGCACAGCAATATTTCCTCATTGGTGGTTGGTAAACCAATTTGAGACTAGACTAAGGAGAAAAGGCGGTACCAAGCGGCAGATAAATCTATCCCTACATCGAAAACCTCTCAGCCTTGTTGACACCAGCATAACAGCCATGGCAATTACGATACTTGCGCCAGCTCCAGCTGGAGTGCCCTACCTCAGAGAAAACTCCTCAGATTCCGAAGATGGTGGTGCTGATCTGGAAGGAGATCATGACATGCGCCCTGCCAAACGCGCGCGACACAAGAAAGACGTTGTAACTCCCGGCGAAATAGTCACTGATGATCCCCAATGGATGAGGTACGCTGCTCTATTTCTCAGACATTTCGAATATGCCTGCTAATAAACTTCCAGAGGCCACGGTACATACATCGCACCTGCCTCGACAGAAATCATAGCTACAGTAGCTGGCACCGTTCAAAAAACCAACAAGCTCCTCTCCGTCCGACCCCTACGCGCTCGATATACCCCCGAGATCGGTGACCTGGTCGTAGGTCGTATCGTCGAAGTACAGTCCAAGCGCTGGCGCGTCGATGTCGGCGCTCCTGTGCTGGCAGATCTACCACTCTCGGCCATTAACCTCCCCGGAGGCATTCTACGAAAGAGAACAGAGACAGACGAACTTCAAATCAGAACCTTCTTCAGTGAAGGCGATTTGCTGGTTGCTGAAGTACAGAGTTTACGTCAGGATGGAAGCGCTAGTTTACATACGAGGAGTTTGAAGTATGGGAAGTTGAGGAATGGGGTTTTTATGAGTGTCAGTGGGACGGGAGGCGGTGGTGGTGTGGTTAGGGCTAGGAGACAGGTCTGGACGATTGATACTGTCAATGCGGGCGGGAAGGTCGATGTGGTTCTGGGTGTCAATGGATACATATGGATCAGCAAGCACGTCGAAGTCGCTGGGGGTGATACAGCAATCACCAGAATGGAGGAGAGCGTCAGCAGTACTGTCTATTCCAGTCAGAACGACGAGATTGCCCGCGAGACCCGGAAGGAGATCTCGCGGATTAGGGGGGTTATAAATTTATTGGTGGAGGAGGGGTTGAGGGTTGATGAAGACATGGTTATGAAGGGATACGAGGCTGCAATCATGATTGATGGCGAAGAAGCTGGGGAAAGCAATACCTATCTTGGAGGCGAGAAGGGCAAGAAAGTCTTGGGCTTGTTGAGTGGCCCCTGAATTACACGAGTCAGGACGAAATCTCCAAAAATATCTTCAACCTGACGGCAGTGACGGCAGGAAAGTGAACATATCTGTTTCTTCCAAAGATATAGTTTTACACCGAGCAACTACCAAACCCGGGCAGGAATCCGAAATATATTTCTAGGGAGATATCAAATTGCAGCCAGCCGTTCAGAAGTCTGTTCAAAAGTCTTACCGGTTTTTACCGCGACCGCCTGAATCCTGTCAACACCAACCGAGTGTCCTCAATAGGTAGGTAGGGCATCCTTTATCACAGAAATATATCCTCATAGTGCGACAATGACGTTGGCAGGTCTAGACTCCATATCTCAGACATTCTATTTTGAGGCAATCAACAAAGGTCCAAACTTAAAATCATCGGAGATTTCTTCCTTGTTCTCTTAAAGCCATTCGGCGATAAAACTCCCTAGCTCGCTAAGCAAGCTCTTGGTGGACGAAAAAAGGGACCTAATAATGCACCAAAACTCGCCTATCTATTAGGACACTTTTTTACCCACGAAGAGGCAAGATACGATTGCCGGCTTTTTTTTTTTTTTTGCCCCCACATATGCGTTATGCTGAGAATCTTACATCATGATTTCCGACCATGTATCCATACGGAGTGCATTTTTCATTTATTGAACCAATCAATACTGCTTATGTCGATGTGGACTCCAAAAACGGGAAGCTAGGTATCCGTTCCTGAAAAGTAGGCCGGTACCTATATTTTTAAAGTTTCCGGCAGAGATATGAGGCTAGGGATCATTATATTTTCATTGATTAATTAACTTTCTACTTGGAATGACCATGACTCATGGGATTTCTACGCTTCCTACTACAATGCAACAGGCAGGAGCCAAGATCGGTCTTGGCTGGGGACTACTGGCAGTGTAAAGTCCTACTCGTACCTACCTTCCGAAGCCCCGATTATTGTTGTCTGCTCTGCATTGTTTCCACCTCAACACCGAAATTTTTACAAGCAAAAGCCGTCCATGACGGTCCTAACATGTTTCAATTCTTCGGGGCCTTTCGGGGGTATTCTACTAGCAGCCCACATCATAAACTTGCTTATCAACAATCTATTATGTTATGAATCGTTTCTTCATATAAGAGAGTGCCATTCTCACTATTATTGCCTTCTCCATTCTCAAACAATTCTCACACTTCTCTACCAATACCATCTAGAACTCTCTCTCTCACTATCTATACTTTCAGTTTCAAGTTTTAGATCAAAACATTAGAATATATTTTCGCAGCCATGGTTGACTTTACAGTTTTCAAAGGGTCGAAGGGAGGCAAGATCATCAAATCCCAGACCAAGAGGGAACTCGGCCACGATGAGGTCCTCATCAAAGTCACACATTCAGGCGTCTGCGGAACCGACGAGCATTTCAAGGAAGCAGATATGGTTCTCGGCCACGAAGGCGCTGGTATCATCGAAGTAAGTCCCCTCCCCCAACCATACTCTCATCTATCCTGTCCCATATCTAACCCCCCACCAGGAAGTCGGCTCCTCCGTAAAAGCCTACAGCAAAGGCGATTCCGTCGGCTGGGGTTACCAGCAAACCGCCTGCGGCCACTGCAAACAATGCATCACGGGCCGCGAAACCCTCTGTCCCGAGCGCACAATGTACGGCACCGCCAACTTCGACACGGGCTCCTTCGCACACTACTCTATCTGGAAAGCAGCCTTCATCTTCGCCATCCCCGCCTCCATCCCCCGCGAATTCGCAGCGCCGCTCATGTGCGGCGGCGCCACCGTCTTCAACGCACTGCACTCGTTCGGCGCTAGATCCACGGACCGTATCGGCGTCATCGGCGTCGGCGGATTAGGGCATCTGGCGATCCAGTTTGCGGCTAAGATGGGCAATGAGGTCGTTGTGTTTAGTACCACGGATAGCAAGAAAGCTGAGGCGCTCAAGCTGGGCGCTACGGAATTCGTCGCTACGAAAGGCGTGCAAGAGTTAAAAGTGTCCGGGAAGATCGACCACCTGCTCGTCACGACCTCGCAACAACCAGACTGGAAGCAAATCCTACCCATCATGGCGCCGGGGGGCACCATCTACCCGCTCAGCGTATCGAGCGAGGACCTCAAGATGCCGTATATGCCCATCATCGCGTCGGAGCTGACTGTGCAGGGGAGTCTGGTGGCAGCGCGGCAGGTGCAGCGGGATATGTTGGCGTTTGCGGCACTGCATCAGATCAGGCCTATTATTGAGACGTTTCCGTTGACGGCGGAGGGCATTGAAGAGAGTATGAAGAAGTTGGAGGAGGGGAAGATGAGGTATAGGGCTGTGCTTGTTGCGGAGTAGGGCAGTTTGTTGCGGGATAGAACAACACGTTGCGGAGTAAAGTGGTGTAAATGAAAGGAAGGCATAATTTAAAAAGCAGGGATTGGTATGGGGATGTTTTGTTTTGGCATAGCATTGCAACGGCGCAAACAGGGAGCGAATTATTTATAGAATGCCAGTGTAGCCAGCTACATTTGCTTTTGATAACATTAGAATAAGAATAAAATCAACATACATCCCCATCATTCCAAACTTATATGCATTGCTTCGTATTCGAATGTGGGAGCTACCTCGGGTACGTAAGGATTGCCATCATCCCAACAATTAACGGAACCAGGCCAAGGAACAGGACAGGCCTATCCGCTTCCAAATGCAACAAAATATGCACAATAAAATGTACGCGCTGATTAAGAATTGAGGCTTCTCAAGCACAGAAATTAAAGTAGCGTGTGGCATTTCGTCAAGGTCAAGTTCTGACATGATTGTGCAATGTACAAGTCGTAAAAGTTCACGTGGCAAGCTTGATGAGAAACTTGTTCTCATTCTGGATATCCCAGTAAAATCATTTTATATGCAAGTCGCCGTTCCGAGGTACTGTAAGCTCATAATATACATAACTGGTGCCGCACCATTACCATGAAGTCAATGCGATTGGGGCCCTTCAAGATATTCCTAGGCAACCGCCTATCTCAACCAAGATGGCAATCGACCAGCACCAGCAGTGGCATATCGATTAGCACCAAACGCAACGGCAGCGACCAACACCCACCTCACCAAGCCCGCCTTAAAACTAGGACCTCCTAGGGCAAAAAAAAAAACTCAACCAGTAACCAAGGCCCTTGATCTCCTTTCCGTTCCTGTCAAAGTTGGCCTTCTTACCGTTCATCTTCCGGAACTTCTCGAGTTTGCCGGCGTAAGGTGGATAGCGGATGTCGAGCATCTTCTCGATCCAGCCGGGTGTGGTGGTGATGGAGCGGCGGTGCGTGAATGTGTCGAAGGAGGCTTTACCTCTGTAGGCACCCTGGCCTGAGTCTCCCACCCCGCCGAAGGCGAGGGTTGGGATGGAGCCATGGTAAAAGGCATCGTTGATCGAAGCGCCACCGGATGTTACTTCGTTGAGGACTAGAGGATTGATGTTAGTTATGCTATTGAGAAACAGTAGTCATCCTTGGGCCGGATGCGAGGCTCGACGCCGCATTCAAGAGAGAATTAGGGAACTCACTTTTTGTCGTCTCGGCTTTTGATCCGAAAGCATATAAACCCAATGGTGTTGAATGGACGGAATTGGCAGTACGGATGGCCTCCTCGATATTATCCACAGCAAGCAGAGGCATCAAAGGGCCAAAAGATTCATCCACAATCATCGAATCGTTTTGATCCTGAACGAGAACGACCGTAATCTCAATGAAGTTGTCAGACTCGTCCATCTCTCCACCAATCAAGATCTTCCCCTTCGAATCGTCAACCATCTTCTTGATTCGCTGAAAGTGTCTATTATTGACGATTCGCGCAAAATCTTCGCTGTTCCTCTGACCTTTTGGATAAAACTCCTTAATCGCGACTTTCAGCTGCTCAATAAATGCTGGCAAGATGTCCTTTTCAACCATGATATAATTCTGACTGATACAAACTTGGCCTGCGTTATGTAGCTTTCCCCACAGCAGTCGGCGGGCTGCAAGGCGAGCATCAGCATGATTGGTGACAAAAGCTGGATTTTGTCCTCCAAGCTCTAGACAAACTGGAGTAAGAGTCTCGGCTGCCTTTTTGGCAATAATAGTCCCAACGTTACCGCTGCCAGTGTAGAAGATCTTATCCCACTTCTCGTTCAGCAAAGCAGTGCTTTCTGGGATACTACCATTAACGACTGCGTAAGCATTCGGGTCGAGGTATTCCTCAACTATTTTCTTGAGAACCATTGCGCTGGCGGGTGAGACCTCTGAGGGCTTCAGAACAGCGGTGCATCCTGCGGCAATAGCTCCAATAAGGGGGCCGAATGAAAGCTGGATTGGGAAGTTGAATGCGCCAATGATTAGGACTGTACCGAGGGGCTCCTTCTTGATCCTGGGACTGAATAGCTTGTTTTGTAGATCGATGTCTGGAGCAGACTCATCCTTCGCCCACTTCTCCAAATTCTTTGTCACGAATATAATGTCGTTCATACACCAGTCTATTTCCGAAATGCCTGTTTCAAATACTGGCTTTCCCAAATCTTTCTTGCATGCCTCTGTGAGGGCTTCCATGTTATCATGCAAGCCCCACCAGAGCTTGCGTAGCTGGACAAGTCGATAGGCAACCGGCTTCGATTTATGTGTTCGGAAAGTGGTCTTGCAGAGGTTGACTGTGCTTGGGATAGACTCGACGGCCGTGGCCTCGAAGGGTGCGATGACAGGTGCCATGTTGCAAATTCTATCCAAACGCAGGTCAGCAACGCTGTAAATTGGTTCTATGTAACGTTGGTAGAGTCTCTAGAAGCCATTGAAAGTAAAATGGAGACAGTTATAGACGACCATAGATATTGAGGCTCATGGGGGTGAATTGAGTACAATCTAAGCACTTGCTCTTGTTCGCATGGCGTGAACTTCAATTCGTCACTGACTTATCAATAATGAAGCTGTTTCTCTTTGAATCTCAAGACCTGGCAAGATACACGAAAAAAGCCTAAGCTTAAAGAGTTTGGTGGTACAATACCAAACAGCTGCACCTCATACATGTAGACAACGGCGGAAATCAGGATATGATCAGAGGAAAGCATTAAACTCAAATACTCACATGTTGGTCGTAGTATTAGTCTCTCGATAGAATCAGAATGGTAAGAAGCTCAGATGAGATTCATGTCAAGTTCAAAGGAAGTTTCACATGAATGCCTCCCTCAAAGCTTCTTGGATGGTGGCCGAAGCTTCGATTCACATGCGGGGAAAGCTCTCTCAAGTACCGAGACTATTTCGGCGTTAGGCGCAAAGGATCGCATTCCATACCCGAACAGGAGGAAAGATTGGACCGACTCGACGATAGCGCTTACTGCTTTGGGTCGCGATTTCATATTTTAGAATTGATACAATGCTAACATAGAGAATTAGAAGAATTGTATAGCTTTGAATGTAATCATTGAGATCGAATTAGCGCTGACAGTTCAGCGTGGGAGATAAGTGGTTCAAAGGCTCTCGGAAGCTCGTGTAGAGCTATGAGCGGGGCACTATTCCCATCATACCTTATTTCATATAGAAGCTAGCATAAGCTCCGATATATATTTAAATATGTTTTTGTTATAGAAAATAATTAGGCATTTTCGGATTTCTAATACTATTGCAAGTAGCGGTTTTATTCTATGTGAGATGAACGATTCTACGCCCCACTGCCAGCGCCAACTCCATATTAGCAATTACGACGGTAACGAGTTATAAAAGGTAGTAATAGGATTGTTCATGGTACTAGGTGGTTCTCTTGCCATACTTGTTTCTCGTGGCACCATAGTTGGTTTCCTTTCAGAGAGCTCATAGTAACCTCTCCTTTCCTCTACCGGTGCTATAGATATATGTTCTATAGTGTACAATCGAAATTACTCGGTGTATTTACAATATCTTACACAGTCATTAGATCGTATCTCCTTTCCGCTACTACCTCCTGACAGCTACTTTCTTCCCTTTAGCTTTCCCACCCGCCACTTTCCCACCCGCCGAGACCATTTCAGGTAGAGCTACTTCAGCAATAGGTCGAGAGACGACCTGCTCAATTTGCTTAAGACCATCCACTAATTGACCTTCCAACTCTAGTTTTTGATCCTTCTGCTCCATCTGTAACCTGTATTGGGCCAATTGTTCGCGTCGTTCGTCTGTTAAAACCCACTCCTTGGGGAATCGCAGCTTTGGCTTGAAGTGATGATGTCGAATATCCAAAGGTACATCCGCAAACGTATCCGTGGGGTCCTAAAATCATTAGACGGAATATATTTTAGAATAGTAGGATACTTACTCTTGCTTCTTTGAGAAGCGTATCAACCAAGTCACCTAGGTATCGCTTGTTCTGCGCCTGCGTCTCGTACATCTCACAGTTCATTCGAATAATATCCTCCTCCGGATTGTACCTCGTGCCAGCAAGCTTTTTCAACTTGTCCCTCTGAATCGATGTAAGGTTTGGCATATCCGCTGGAGAAAACTCAACCACAACTTTCTTCTCTGCTGGATGGCTCTCGCCCATATATGTGGTATATCTGAAGCGCAATGACATGTCTCCTGTGGGCGGTTCGAATGGCTTTGCTAATTCTGTGTTTGTCTATTAGTAACCGTCCTACAAATTGTGCTAGATATGCCAAACAACGTACTCGACAGGAGCGGCAGCTCCCACGCCGCCAATCTGGCATAATGTCTCCATTCCCTATGCTGTTCCAACTCCCCATGTGCCAGTGACGGAAGATCATCATGTCCATCTTCATCAAAGTCACCATCTTCAAAAGGCTCAGGGTCTCCCAAATTCAAGAACGTATCCTTAAGCTTCTGCCTCCTCTTCCACAGATCAGGCCCCACGGGACCGAACTCAATCTCCGCATCCAGGAGATTCTGCAGTTCTTTCTTGTCTGCTGCCAATTCCTCATCTAAGTTGTAGCCCACAGCTTTTTCGATCTTTTTTAGCACATCTTTCTGCTCGGGGCTGCGTTGCGTTTGAAGTCGTAAGGTGGTAGTTGCAAAAGCTCTCCGGCGAGCAATTGACTGAGCTGCACATCGACGTGATAATGGCGCACAGGCACAGCTTCGCGCTGTGAAGCGGAAACCTTGCAGAGCTGATGCCATGACTGGTGGTTTGAACAATTCGTTGTTTGGGTCTGGAACAAAATTGTACAAATCGAGGTCGGAATTTGCTAACCTTAATTGAGACTAAGTCAGATATCTGGCGTCACAAAATTGATATTGGAACACCTTAGGAAATAGAACCTATCATTACCGTTGAGATATCTTCAAATAACACAGAGACAATAGCATAAGATAATTTTTTTTCTGTGCCGTCTATCTTATCACCGCTGAGAATCCAAAGAGTCTCACACTATTGCTGCTCAAACAACGAGAAGCTCAAAAAGTATCTCTTGAGCGTGAAGCGGACCATCACAGCCGTGGCTGAATATTGGCCCCCCCAGCAGTATCTGATTCAGTTACCATCCTACCCTCCGAGTTCCTTTCACAGGAACAATCATGCATCGCGAGATTTTTGTCACAACAGGAGCAACAGCCGATTTCCAAGACCTACTGGCTAACGCCGTCTCGAATGAAACACTTCAAGCCCTATCTGATCTCTCCTTCACTCATCTGACAATCCAAGGAGGGAAACTGGGCGACTACTTCCAAGAGATCAAACCAGAAAATACTAGGGGAATTAATATCAGATTTTTTGATTTCAACAAGAATGGACTGCAGCAAGAGATGAAAGCTTGTCAGGCGAGGGAGGGTGTTTCTGAGGAAGGGTTGGTGGTTTGTCACGCTGGTAAGATTTTTATTATAGAAGAATATCAGAATGGTATTGATGCGATGTAGGAGCTGGTACGATACTCGATGCTATGCGTCTAGGGTTACCGTTGGTGGTTGTTCCAAATGTGTCGCTTTTGGACAATCATCAAGAGGAATTGGCGGATGAGCTAGAGAGACAAGGTTATGTGGTAAAATCCGATACCAAGTATGTTACTATATCCTTCGATCTAAGACGTCTAAATGCTTCATTTGGCACCTCTTTGTCCCTTCTTTCCCTTTTCCGTCAGGAAATGAGGAATGTCTTTCGCCTCATTCCATGTCCTTTCTCCTGAAATCTATTCCTGCTCTACTTTGCAGTTTACTGACGTTGAAATAGAGACCTGGCAGCTGCAATCAAGAAATCTACTCAGATATCGAGAAAGACATGGGGTACCTCCACAAACGAGAGGGGTGGCATTGCACCCATAGCCGACAAGTTAATTGGATATGAAGAGGAGGTGAAAGGACGATTGGATTGAGTTGCCTACGGACTTTGTAGGAGTTTCGGCGTTAATTTTAGGTACTGTAAAAGGGAAAGTGATACCCCTCTGTGAAAATAAATAACAAAAGTTTCATCGTTGAATCTCTACAATCTTGTACCAAGTGATCATGGCTACTTTTTCGTTTCTCGAGAGTTTTCCGTTTCTGCTTCCGGTACATTCATTATGCTTTATTTCCAAATGGTATTCTAAACCTAGATCTCATGTCAGCCATTAGCAAGTGATGGCCTAGGAATATGCCAATCATCCCTTCATACAACTCCTTTACCTTCCACTTATCCCCATATTACAAGACACAATGACTCTCAGCTACTTAGGCTTTCGGGTATGAATCTTAGATGAATCACTTAAGACTAACTCTCTTATCATACCCCCTATCTGCACAAATCCACAGACAGCATATATCCATTGATCTCAAAACATAATACCCCTCCGTCCATCCAAATTCCCAGAAAACATGCTTAAGAAATACATACATACACTCATAAACCACAATAATGAAATTACGGACAAGCCTGACCTGGTGTTAGAATCTAGATTTCCTATAAGGGCGTCCTCTTACAAAATATGCTTGAATATGAGCAAGACCCACGTTAATTAAGAGAAGTTATTCCGCATGGTATAATAGCTACAGGTTCAGAATCTTGAAAATTATGATACTGAGATCTATCTGTTAACTTAGTTTATTGCCCTTCACATACCATATCCATATCCATAAGCACAAACGGCATTTGAAGAAGAAAACCCGAGCTTTGTTATTTAGCTCTCATCTACATTCCTCCTATACCCTCACCATTACATCAACCCATCCCAGCCCCCAACCCCCAACCTCCCCCATCTCCATCTCTGATCCACCCCTCCAACCCCCAGCGCCAAAACCCTCAAATCCACCCTCGCATTCTCACTCCCCTCCAACACGCACCGCACCATCTCCCACTCTTTGCGCCGCATGGCCCGTCCCTGTACCTGCAGCAGAATCTGAACCGTATGTGCGTTTCGAAGGGGGCCTAGGATGCTGTATGCTAATGCTTCTGCTTCGGGTACGCTTTGTTCGTTTTCTTTCCCACCAGGGCCTTCTTCTAGTTGCTGTGGGGGGTGATAATGCTGCTGCTGCTGCTGATGCGTGTATTCCTCGTCGTGTTGTTCTTGATGTTTGAGACATCTTTGGGTATTAATTCTAGACTGTGCCTGTAGCTGTGGACGTAAAGGCGCAGGCTGATCTTCCAGCGGGCGCGGTGGTTTCTGATTCCCTGTTGCCTCCCAAGTCTGCGCTCGTTTCTGCGGTCTATAAAACGTCGTTTGCAAATACCCATCTTCTCTACACACTACCCGAAAAGTATCTGTCTCCGAACTCCCTCGTCTATCACCATCCAAGCGTTCCGAAACAGGTATATGCGTATTCCTCCTTCGTCTAGCACCTGATCTCTTCAACGGCGAAGCTTGGGAGGCAGGAGCGAGACTAGTTGTTGTACGCCTATGCTCAAAAACAGTACTTTGAGCTCTTTGTCGCCCGTGATCAGCTGCAGCTGTAGCTATATCTATATCTACCTTTTCCGTCAACGTAGATACTACCAGCCTCGCAGAACCAGAACTTGACGGTGCCCCTCCACTTCCTACTGCGTTTGAAACCCCATAAATGTGCTGTGGAATATGCTTGCATACATTGCCAGTACCATCACCAGTACCCATCGTATCTGCGCCACTTCGAAACCCCTCGAATGGGGTTTCCGGCCTCTTAATCTCATGCTCAAGCTCATGCTCATAGTCGCGCTCGCGCTCGGAATCGCGCTGTGAATACCAATCCAGCGGTCCGAAATCAACAGGCGGAAGAGGTTGGAATATCCCTGTCCCTATCCCGATCTCTGTCTCTCTAGGACCTCGTGAGTCGAGACGTAGCGTTTCTTCATTTATCACTACCAAATATAACTCGCATTAGCATCGCTCACTCGAAAATTGACTTGTGCGTGCATACGTGGATTAGACGTAACCGTACCATAGCTTTCGTATCTTTGCCTATGTTTTTGTTCTCGTTGTGCATTTGCATTTGCTTCAAACGTGGCAGGGGAGCGTGATCGCAGGCGAACCAGATGGATGAACTCGGGTGGGATCTGTTGGTAATATGGCCGTGGACCTTGCGTGCTAATGGAGGAACGACTCGAAATCTTGTTGCTGTTGCTGTTGCTGTTGCTGCCGCTGTTGATGCTCTCGCCATCCCCATCCCCATACTCATATCCCGAGTCTCTACTTGGCGCGGATGGAGTAGAGCGTTTCTGAAAGGAATTAATCATCATAGCGCGTATACTGGTACTGTATGTCTTGCAAAGATGATGAATGGGGATTTGTACGATGACTCGGAGTTGAACTACAGTACCTGCGGAAATCAACATGTTTTGAGATTGTGGGTGAATTGATATTCACAAAGACCTAGCTGTTCTACGCACGGCTAACAAGCTCTCAATATTAGAAGACGTTAACCCTCGAAAAATGAATTTCATTCTATAATAGGATTTACCAGAATGAAAGTCTAACGCAAGCAATTTTCATAAAACATCAATGCCTTCATTAAGCTCCAGAAGCCTTGGAGTTTTCATCCATCATGGCCGTAATCTGGGCGTCAACCTGTCTTTCTTCCTCGGTAGACCTTTCACCCTGCCCATTTCTGCCGTGAGCTGGGGATTTCTCATCGCTGTCTTCTTCGCTGCTATCACTTTCGTGAATACTATCACGATTGGTCTGGCGGCTCCTAGTCATCTAAACAGGTTGTCAGCTTCATACCCTACACACTGGAAGGGGGAAGACAACGTACCCATGATCTAACACCGCCAATCAAACCCAAGCTATATCCAGTGGCAAAATCGCTTCCGGGGCCTGGGCTATCAGGTCTAGGGACTTCCAGACGACGAGTGAGATGCGAAAGAGCAGATGGGCTGGAGAGCGAGCCACCTTTTGAGGAATCATCGTAGCTTGCCATTCTAGCAGGACTGCCAGGTCGGCTGGCTTGCCAGAATTGTTTGATCTCTTTGCCTAGTTCCTGGCCGGTAGTACTCCAATTGGACCGAATAGAATCTCTCATCTCTGTGACATGACGTTTGAGATCAAGCTCGTTCTTCTTCAGCCATGATACGTTGAGTTCTTGACGCGAAGTTCCGCGTTTGAATTGACGGGCAATGTACTTTTCATAATCACGAACAATCCTAATTAGATGATTAGCTTGAGTAAAATCACGAATAATTCACGGCACTTACTTGGTGATTATCCCAGTAGTACTCACGCCCTCCGTCCTTTGTGTGACCAAAAACTTCCCCGCTTCCTTAATCGGCTTGTAGATATCATCGCCCTCATCAGCACCATATGGAAGATCATCATGAGCAACGTAGTCGATCTTCTTCTCCTCCAGAAATTCAGGTGTAACAATCCATGGGCAGTCATCGATAACCTCGTCGACCCACTTGCAATGTCTGACTGTCTCAGCGCGCTCTTGTCCCGAGAGTACAGTAAGTCCTTTTCGCTTATGTGTCTCTTTATCGCCCGTCACACCAACGAGAAGATAAACGTCTGGGAAGGCCTTCTTGGCTTGTTCGAGCTGGCGCATGTGCCTGTCGGGGAACGATTAGCAGAAGCTCATGATCAAGAACGAAATTTGACCATACCCAAGATGAAACAAATCAAATACACCATCCGCATACACCCGAACCGGTCTGCCAACGGGAGGTTCGTTCGTCTTGTACCCAACAGGGTCCGTCAACTTGCCAATGGGCGGTGGCGCCATAATCTGCGACTTTTCCTCATCTTCTTTCGATATGCTCTTCCGCCCTTTCTTTGTGACTCGGTTTGCAATATCAGTGCTGCCTTCAGTTGTGTCGGAGGGCTCGCCAGGGTCTTGCAACCCGTTAGAGGTCTTCTCGTGAGTCGATGAACGCAATCGCTTCGCCGGCGGGTTGGACGCGTCGATTGAGGTGCCCTTTTTGTGTTTTAAGCTGGGCTCCGGGGCTGTGGATTCGCCATCCTCACCGGATGCGTCTCGGGATGAGGCTTGTAGTTGGACTGCTGGTACAGCTTCGTTTCTCTTCCGCTTTCCCGAACCGCCCGATAAAGGAGAAGACATTGCGTGTTTGGGAGTAAGGGGAGGGCGTCGAAAAATGGATGGAGAGGATGAAGAAGTAAAGAAGGATTTCGGGTTTGGGGTCGAAGTTTCCTTGACTTTTGTTGGTTTGTAGTTGCTGAGTGTAAGAAAGTAAATGGGGTTGGCAGGGGTTGGCGAGCTAGAAAGGGGAGATTAATTGTGATGCGATGCTGGGGAAGTTGGCCGGGTCGGATCGTCTCAGGACAATTTCCGGACGAAGAGAAAAGATGTATTGTTTGAATTCTGGGGGAAAGGGAAAGGGTGAGCGAGTATTGATCTGATTCCTCATGTCGACATCAATAATCTGGTCTGACCGTGTTTCTTAAACTACCTACGGAGTACATGTGGAGCTTGGCTTGGCTTGGGAACCGGAAACGTCAAGTCAAGAAACCTGGCAGCCAATCCTGGACCTCAAGCGTCATATATCACGTGGAAAATACACTAGGTGCACGGTCCATGCCGGACAAGGCTGAGACTCGGAAGATCTCTAAGTAGGTAGAGTACTTCCACCAAGATATTAGTAGCCTTCCCTTCCCTTCTCCAAATGTCGGTAAAATACTATAGCTATCGTCTCACACAAACATATGATATGATATGCTTTTGCGAGTATTTCTTAGGTATCAATTGGCTCCGCTTGATTCGATATAATGCAATGCAACTGCTGACCATCTTCTATGCATCATTCCTGTGAACATCTCCCGTGCAAAAGAAAAGCACTACGAGTATAAGGCAAGACAAAACAAAACAAACCCGCTGCGTGATGAAGATCGTGATTCAGGAAAACATGATGAAAACCGCCGCCACTGCGGATTTCGGGATAACTGCCTGTCGATCGAGAAAGTGTTCATGATTTGCCGCCCGTCTCCCTTTGGCCTATTCCCGTCGCCCACTCAGCCTCATAAAGCTGAAACATAATAAAGCAGGAAAGCGTCAAATTTTCATTCGCGCCCTGCTATAAAAGCACAAAACTTTGCCAATTCTAATCAAAGCCCATCCGTCTAGATAGCTAGATACCGCTTTTCAAAGAACGAGCAATCGCATCAGTAATATCTCCATTGAAAATGGTGTTATGAAGCCCATTCCGTGTAAACTCCTGAAATTGTTGGTCCTACTGGCCCTTGACCTCAGCTTTCTCCGCCGTGATTTCTTTCGAGCCTATAGAACTGGTAAGAAAGCTGTTCGCAGCAGAGTCATCTTTGATATATGTACCCTCTTTCTTTTCTGCATCGGTGGATGGCTTGGAGTCGGTCTCTCGGCCGCTGATTGTGCCTTTATGGACTTGGCTGTCAAGGTCTTTATCTTCGTCTTGGTGGTCAAACATCTCGGTGTCATCGGAATCTGTGAGGACTTCAGTTCCATCACCAAGAAGAATAATACGGCCGCGTTGGTTACCACCGAAAGTCTTCGATTTTTGGTCCATGTCAACATCGTACCCGCTATCACTGTCATCGAAGTTATGGTGGACACCTGGGCCTCTGAACTCAGCTGTTTTAATCATTAGCCTTGTTTCCCTTTTGAAGAGCTGGACAGGCTACTTGCCATACTCTGGAGGAGCACATGGGCCATCTCCATTCGCAACTCGCTTTGCAATTTCTTCGTACCACTCGTCCTGGGTTTTGCCGCGCAACAGACCAATAATGACTATAGTCATGTTGTCGCAACCAACTCCGCCCGTCTCGGAATTTGAAGCCAAGCAGTTGTCCATCATGTTTTCACAGATCTTCGTAAGGTCTTGCTTGGCGGCAATTCCGCGTCTAACAAATTCGACAACTGCTTGCGAAGACTGGCAATCCCAGATACCTGTAGGTAATGTTAATATGCTGCACCATGCTCGTTACCGTTTACTGAGCTCACCATCACATGCAACAACTAGAAACTCGTCGTCGTCAGAAATATCGTGAACAGTGACGTCTGGAAATGCGGTAACAATCTGCTGCTCAGGGGCAAGCTCGGCACTCTTCTTGAATTCAAAATCGCCAATAGCTCTTGACAAAGCGAGGTTTCCGTTCACACGCCCGAAGTCTACGAATCCTCCAGCAGCAGTAATACGTGCCTTCTCGCCTGTGCATATGTTAGGGTCATATTTCCATATGTAAGTCAGCATGTGCATGTTTACCTTCATTCTGGGGTTTGTGATCGAATGAGAGCGGCTTGGCACGCCCCTTCACTCCCAAAACGGTTCGGGAGTCACCAGCATTGCCCTACATAGTCAGTATAAATACCTCTTATGCCATCATCAAGATACCACATACCACATAGATCTTTGTTGCGGAGAGAATACCAACAGATGCGGTGCAGCCGGAAACTTCTTCCTCGTACCGTGGGTCTGCAGAGCACGAGTCAGTTTCCCATCAACCCGTGTTGTATTTATCGAGCATGCTGACCATTGAGAATTGCGCGATCCGTAGCGAGAAATCCATCCTTTAATGCCTGCTCGATATCCCCCTTCTTGAAAGCCTCCTGCTTTGCAATGATCTGGTGTATATGCTCCCCAGCGAACTGGGCGACCCGGTCACCTCCATGTCCATCATAAACTCCGAAGAACGACAGTCTTTTGTCAATACCAGTCGTGGGCTTCGCAGCCGCACCATCCTCAGCAGCAGTTTGTAAATCAAGCACCGCCGCATGTGCATCCTCCATACTGATACGCCATCCTTGCATAGACGATACACCAAATATCAAGCGCTCATCGCCACCGCTGTCTGAGGTCTAGCAAGACGAATATGTCAGCAATTTCCCCAGATTTAAAACGCAAAAGACTGTTGACAATAATGTACGCAACCGCTCATCAACGACAAAACATAATATAGCAAGCCTCTTCGCATACTATGAGAATTCAATCATTTCTGAGCGTTTGTTTGTACAGCCCTCGCACTACTAGCTGACCGAGGATCGGCCATCCCGCGGAGGCGGGACATCCAGTGACATCCAGTGACAACGGCATTGTAGCAGAAAGAAAATGATTGCATACCTTCTCTACGACCGGCTCGGACAAGGTCTGACCCATATTGACGGTTCGAAAGCTCTCAATCTACGACTGAAAGCAATTTGGGATCCTAGCTGGCTCTGGCTCAAAAGTTTTGCCTTCGAAAGCGCGAGGAAGAAAGAGGTGCGGGGTCAATCGCGTGGAAGGCGAGGGTCGAGGGGTATGTGGAGGGACTATCTGTCCATGTGTAGTAAGAATGAGGGCGTATGTACTGGAATCGTCGCGGGGAGGGGATAGCTTTCTGGAAGGGTCGCGTGTGGGGGAGAGGAGGAAAATATGACGGATTTGCGAGGCCTTCTCTCTTTGCTTTGGGGAGATGTTCTGACTAGGGCCTTTTCGGCTAGGCAGGTCGTTCGTTTTTAAGGCAGCGGCGTGGGTTATGTACAAGCAGCGACGGATATTATAATTAGGAGGAGGGAGGGCATTCGAAAATAGATTCATGTGGTTCTTGATTGTGAATAACCTCTTACTTTTAATGCGGGCAGCTTAGGACTTCGTCAGGAAGATTCACGCTCATCATATCTGTGGTTGGTTGCTCTTGGGGCGGATGGAAATGTGTTGGCCTCTGGAAATAATGGCTTCATCTTCCTGAGCGATCATGAGCCAGATTCATGGTGGCGTGCCGTGCATAGATGGGGTGGGCAGGGCAGGCAACGGCGCACTGATCAGGGCACGATGGTGCATGCACCCTGATGCGTCATTAAGTTAGGGGTTGGGGTTGGGGTCTAAGCCATCCTTGCAATCATTGTTTGGATTGCCCATCGTACTTATGCAATTTACGCCTGGGGATTGTTATTACTATTTATTGTACAAGGTTTCAATACGAGTAGACAGATAAATAAGGCAAGAGAGACGAAATAACTTCAACTACCTAGGTACAAAGCAAAGCTTCAGCAGCTCTAGAGAAGATATACTTCAGTATAACGAAAATCAGCGTCTAACTTCCCTTGTGGTACCATAACGAATGTCCCAAGCCAGGTAGGACAATAGACTTTCAATCACTCGTATCGAGTCTAGGTATATCCTTGATCTATATGAACTTCAACCAGTGATGAGAAGAATGCTGCGAAATAAGACCTGCTCATAAAGCTTTGCATTCTCTATTTATCTATAAATCCAAACACTTATTCAAAAAGACCATGCACACCCCTCCACATTACGCCCCTATATATACGCCGAATAATCATCTGGATCTTCTCCACCTCCTTCATCGGCTTGTCTTTCCACCCTCGCCCTCACACTCCCCGTCGTCGCCGTCGCATCAACACTAATGGGCCTCCTCCCTACCCCCTCCACCATTCTTACACCAACGCCCATCTCCGTCATCGGGTCAACCAACAACTTCGACTTGTGTCTCCCCGTCGGCACAAAGCTCATTCTGCTTTTCGCCTGCGCTGCTTTGGCTGCTGTAGAGACTTTAGGGGATTCGTCTTCGCTGTATTCTATTATATTGCCTTGACTATCGCGGCTAGGTGGGTGCGTTTCCCAGCTTCCTTCGGAGTAATAGTCTTCATATTCATCGTCATCGTCGGCGTTTTGGGTTGGGATGGCTGGATGTTGAGATTGGTGTAATGATTGCATGGACGGTTCAGCCGACTCGAACCGGCTATCTGTAGATTGAGTAGAGCGGACACTCTCTCTGGTTTTTGTGCGGTGTAGTTCGCCTATGTATGTCTTCAGCTGGCGCGTTCCTTCGCGGGCTAGGCCGTAGGTACCATATTTGATGCCCAAAGAGTCACGCGGAGGTGTGTCTTCTTCTCGGAGGCCGTGTAGAACTACGTTCTGTAGGCTTTCCATGCGGGATTCTTCTGGGACGGTAGGGGAATCAGCGTAGGATCTGCGGGCACGCTTGGGAGACCTCAGGGAGTCTCGAACTAAAGAGCCACCGAAGAAGGGCGAGGAGCCAACGCGTCTACTAACAGGTCGAGAGCTGTGAGATGCATGGCTACTCTGTGAACCTCGTTTTGCAACAGCTATGGGCGGGCTTTTGGCGACTGCTCGAATGCTCATGCGCATGCTGCTTCTTGGGTATGTGTCTGAGTATGCGGATGTGGCGCTGACGTTACTGTGTCGATTTGAATCGGCGACTGTTAACCATGTTCTCGAGTTTCTTACAAGGGCAGTGGGCTGGCTAGAGCTTGACATCCATTCCTGACCGTTCCATACGCTCCTTCCTTTCACGCTTCTGCTGGATAGAGATGATATCGATGCTCGACCGCCATGTCCAATACCACTCTGCTTCCTATCAAACGCAGCGGGAAGCCTTGGCTGTCGCCTTTTTGACCTTCTGTTGGCTGGTCTATCCATTACATTTGAGACTTCGGGCTTCTTGCTCACACTTTCATTCCTAGAAAGCGCAGTAAAGTTCTCCAATGGTGTGAAAGAGAAGGTGCTATCCGTCAAATTCAGTATTGACCTTTCGGACTGTTGACCTGACGACGTGTTACAGCTCTCTCTAATGTTTCCAACAAGATTCGAAGACAAGACTCGAGCCGAGCGTCGCGTATGACCTTTCCTTGAGAAGTTGGAATACGTCCGTGTCAACCGGTACGAAGAATTCGTTATAGAAGACGAATCCCCCGTTGGGTGCGAGCTGTCCTGCGTAGATCTCCAACTCTTGTCCGTTTTGGACAACGCATTTTCCGAATAGGAACGTATTCTATTGCCCGAGCTCTCCAGCCCCGAACTCGTTCGCTTACTCATATCTGATTCCCGCGCTCCAAACATGGAAGTTGTAGTTCGAGACCGTCTTAAAATTCGATCAGGGATCTTACTAGGGCTCATTCGCTTTTCGTTTGTAGTGAGGGCATGGTGTGTATTATCACTCAGAAATCCAGACGTATCTAAGTGGAGGGGATCAGGGGGCGCAACCCGTGGTGGTAGTACTATTTCTTCCACGCTCGAAATGGATCCTGCTTCAAGATTTTCGTGAGGAGCTGATGTTTCACTCTTGTCAGGGCTCCTTGATCGCTTTCTTGTTGAACGCCTGCGCTTTCGGTAGCAGAAGAGCGCAAACAGGACTGCTGCAAACACCACAAGTATTGGAGTGACGATAACTGCAACATGTCTGCTCAATTGATGGCTTGCGTGGGCTGGTGCTGGGGCTGGAGTAGAGATTCCAGTTCGAGAAGTAGTAGGTGAAGTTCGAGATGACGAGGGTGTTATTGACGAAATTGATTTGGTCGCCAAGATCACCGACAGTTCGAAGGACTGAGAACTGGACATCTGTGATGATTTCGAGATCGCATTCAAGGTGATTGTATTCATGGAAGGGTTCGCGCTTGTTGGGACTTGGCCAGACAGAACGAATGTCGAGGTATCGAAGGATAGCCATGATTCAGGTGGAGTAAAGTTGGCACTCATGTATATATCAGATGGATTGGTGAGGTAAGTACTTAAATTGTACGAAAATCCGGCACCTATTGTAGCATTCAGTATGGGAACTGACATACTAAACATCGAGGTGCCTGCAGCCAGTGATATTGTTGCATTTGCTGCGTCTCCATATATATCTGTTGCGAGTACTGAGATGTTGGCAGAACGAATATTTGGCGGAGCAGTTCCAGTCAACGCCATCGTCAAATTATCAAACACTAACCAAGGTGGCGTCTGCACATCCATTGAGGTGATTTCGGATGCATTTGCAGGTCGGCCATCTATTTGGAGGTTGTTCGAAAGCCCTAAAAAACTGATGTTGCTTCCTGCAGTGGTATTGATGAACATATCTGCATTGTTGAAGGCCAAAATATGTACTCCAACCTCGATATAGAAGACAATGGACGCCCCAGCAAACCCTTCAATATCAGATACGATAAGTCGTAATCCAAAAGTCTGCGGCGGTTGAATGAGAGAAGCATAGTCTGGAGACTGGCCGCTGAACGAGAGTGAGGTCTCGTCGAAAAGTACCCAAGATGGCAAGGGGGTATTATTGGCGGTGACAGCATAGTAGCTAAGGTTCGAGCTTCCACCATTAGCGGAAAATGTTTCGGGGTCAAATTTGAATTTGAATGGTGTCGATGGATGAAAGAGAATGGTCGATGGCCCGGAAAATGCACCGAAAGAAGGTAGTTGCAAAGATGGCGGTATGCTTACGACCGGTGCAGGATTCTTTGAGACCACCAGAGTTGCACTGAGAGTAATCGACCCAGAGGAATCAGTAGCCGTCAGACCGATAGCTACTCCAGTTACACTGTCTGTTCCAACATCAGCGGTGGATGGCGTTCCAGACAGTGTGCGAGTGGTACTATCTAGTGACAGCCAACTTGGTCCGCTGGATAAATTGTAGGTTATGGCGGAGGCCGAGGAGAAGGTCGAGCTCGGAAAGGTATATGCGAAGGGTTGTGATACACGCGCAATTGTAGGTACTTGAGAGTTGAGAGGGTAGTCAATTGTCGGAGCGGCATTCGTAATATTTGATATGATGGCAGCAGCAGCGACTATCTTCCACAGTGCCATTTTTACGAGGGAGTAATTGGTTGTGTAGATTAGTTATCCACCTCCGTCGTCCAACTTGTGCAAAACTAGACGGACGAGAACAGCAGAGTTGACATGGTTTAAAATCCACAGAAGAGTTTACAATAAGACGGATACAGACAGAATGAAACGGACATAATCGAGGGTGCCATCACGACCCAAAAATTTGGAGGCGCAGGCGGAGAATAGGGAGACCCGCTTATCGATGTGTATCGCCTTGCTTAAGGAATTTAACAGCAATGGAAAAGACAGTAAGGGCTACCAGGGCTGGGGACCAACCTTCCGATACTATCGAAGCCGAGTTCCTGGGGAGGCGAAAGGCTAGCATATTGTTTGAAGGCATTCCCATGCCACATTCCAGCCCCCGCCCGCAACTTCTAAATGCCCAGTAAACTGCGGCAACTGTTCAAAATCGCTCAGACATGACGGAAAATAAATGGAAGGCAGGCTTCTGGAGTTGAATGTGACCCATCATAAAGGAGAAGACAATTTGAGTTTTGGTCTCCGGCCGGAAGTGTCGAGTGGCGGATCGGTGGTCGAGGGCAATTCGAGGCATTTTGAAGGCTGCCAAATCGGTGCATGATCCTGGATTACCTGCATGAAACGAAGATCTTGAGTAGCTCATTCATGGGAATATTGGATGTGGCATAACCACAGCCCTTGACTTGTGAACAAGCAAAGGGTTGCATTTGACTGTTCACGAAGGGGACATTTGAAGGGGTAAAAAGGACGTCACGCTAGCGCAAAAAGTGGTGAACCAACTTACGGTAAGCGAGAAAAAGGAGGCATCGGTACGTACAGTATCGATAGATATCTTTCTGATCCAGCCCCCACCTTTCTCAAACACCTCAAGAGAACGCAAGCCATGCTATCCCGGTCTCCCTCTCCAGAGTTCTCGCCTCTATCAATCGGAGAAGACTTCACTCCTGTACCTACCTATAAAGCTGCATCAACCACTTTTATCGATCTCTCAAACTTGCTTGAACCTCCGCTACAACTCCACGAGGATCTAAAATCTGGTTGTGGCGGTCAATTATGGCCGGCCGGTATGGTTCTGGCGAAGCAGATGTTACGGTATCACAGAAACTCCTTGAGAAATGCTAGAATGTAAGCCACTCCCTTTCCCGATCATCTAGCAGTCACTTAGAGTCATATAGTCTTGAATTAGGCGCAGGCGGCGGACTGGTCGGCTTAGGCGTTGCTCTTGGCTGTTCTATTGATACGCCTATCTACATCACAGATCAGGAGAATATGCTCTCTCTAATGGGAAAAAATGTTACTCTCAATTCACTGCAGTCACGTGTACTGCCCCTAGTGCTGAACTGGTATGGACCCTGAGCTATGTATTGAAAGAGCCATTTATTAAAGAGATGATAGGGGTAATCCATTGCCGAAGGACATCATTGAACAGAAGCCCAACGTTATCCTAGCAGCCGATTGCGTGTACTTCGAGCCGGCTTTCCCATTGCTTCTCGCCACGCTAGAAGAGCTTCTTGAACTGAGCAAGGATGCGGTCATTTTTTTCTGTTTCAAGAAGCGCAGGAGAGCAGACATGCAGTTTATGAAGAATGCCAAGAAGAGATTTGTCGTTGAGGAAATCGAGGATGAGGAAAGGGGGACATTCTCTAGGGAGGGCTTGTTCTTATACACCTTTAAACGAAGGCCATGATTATTGCGAACAGGAAATGAAATGAAATGAATGATACGATGTGCCATAGTCTTTCATTATATGTGCAAGCTCTTAGTTTGATACATACTTACGAGCCTTCCTCTTTACCGACTTCCACCCATGTTTACACCTAGTAGGAAAGCAGGCTCATCTACCTTGTGGTGCTCGTAGCTCAGAACTCCTACGGCACCAGGTTCTAGCATCATAGGCAGGCTCGTGCTGAGAGGAAAGCCAATCCACCTTTTCGCAAACGCTCTCAAGATATGCCCATGGGCAATCAAGACCACGTCTGCGCCTTTCTCCCCGTGCATATATGGCCCTTGTATCTCCCTGATCTTCGCAATAATGCTATCAAGACGATTCGAGACCTCATCCGCTGATTCCCCTTCCTCGCACCCATCAACCCATATATTCCATGGTCTTTCCTTATCCAACCCACGCTCTTTACGAGCCGCTCTGATATGAGCAGTCAACAGCCCTTCATACGCACCATATTCCCATTCACGAATATCCTCAGTAGTCTCCGATTTCCCTTCGATCATCTTTTGTGCAGATTCATCAAACAGAAGCTCGTACGTTCGGCGTGCTCGCGTTCGAGGGCTGATGAACAGATGGGTTATTTTGGAGGGGTCGATGATCCTTCCTGGTCCAACGATGACTCCTGCAGAGGAGGATACTTGGTGTTCACCATCGGGGGTCAATGGGATGTCACTCCTGCCGGTATAGCGTCCTGAAATAGTCCATTCGGTCTCTCCTGTGTCGAGGTTAGACAAGGTTGTTTGAGAAGTCAAGTTTGGTATACCTCTCGAATTTATTCAAGAGAATGGAGGGTGATTCTCACCATGTCGGACGAGGAAGACTCGAGGTGTACCAGCGTCTTTGTCGGGCATTTTAGCTGTTCCTGCAAAGTCTGGAATGAAGTCGGGAAAATACCTATAAACCTGGCCTGGCCTGGGCATGGATCTTCATCACGCTAGGCTAAGATAAGATAAAGGAAGATAACTACTATCAACAGCTGTACAACTCACTCGCCCGAGGCTGAAGTTTTATGGTAATTTTGAGCATTCTTTCCAGATTTGAGGTCTCATTATAAAGAGTTAGTTTTTCGTTTACCTTGGAGTCATTCAAACGGGAGGCATAATGGCTTCCCTTCCTGCGGCGGCTATCGATAATAGACGTTGGGGTCAATCGACTTCAAAGTTCAGACGAGGCTGAAGTATATGTCGAGGAAGGAACGAGAAGAGCTCACATATTTACTCGAGTCTCCGCAGACGCCATCTTTTCCCTTTACTTTCATTAACATAGAGCCACTCGTATATTATTAAAGTCACAAATATAGATACCGCACATCGGTAAAGCATCGCTTACAGGTCTCAGGCTTCAATTCCTCCTGATTCGATTCATTATTTTGACCAAGCAGCACCCGACAGCCTTAGCTTTACTTACCTCCCTAGGTACTTACAGTACGGAAAAAGTCCGAAATGAGTTCACACCGGATATCAGGTCAACAGGCTCGTAGGCATTCTTGGCCCATGGACATGCCTTACCAGGAGTGGGAAGAGCCGGAACCAAGCCCACCAATTCAAGGCATCTCAAGACAAGAGAGTCGACAAAGTCGACTTTCTCAAATTCGAATCCAAATGCTGACTAGAGATACGCCACGTTCACGTTCACTAGTTCCACTCGTTCCAACCCCACCCCGGTGCATGTTCTGCCTCGAGAACATCAATCCGGATGGCTTGTCCTACAAGTGCTCGATGTGCACGTCTAATCATGTCTGTTCGCATTGCCTGAAAGAATGGTTTATGGATGCTTGCAAGAATGAGAGCAAAATGCCCCCAATGTGCTGCTCTGTTATTCCTCTTTCAAGTGTCTCAAAGCTCCTAACTCAAACACAAGTGAGTTCTGCAGAATATCTCAGATAGTCCGGATCATTATACTAATCTTCATCAGATAGACCTCTACAAATCAAAGCACGAAGAGTGGCTTACCTCTGATAGACTGTACTGCCCCCGGCTCTCTTGTTCAGCATTTATATCACCACGCTTATATGTCTCCGAGAGAGCGTTTTCAGGATCATCGAATTCTGTATCTGGAGACAACAATAATGTCCAGCCTATTTCTGGAGGATCACCACGCAGTATCAATAGTCAACTATCATTCAGTTAGACCGTATCACCAATAGGATCCCCGCTTTGGTTAGAACAAGACAACGGACTTCCAGACTCAGCACCCAGCAATCCCTGTGTCACCTGTCCTAGATGCTCTACTTTAATATGTTCCAAATGCCATTCTTTTAGGCACGACGACGAATGCCCAAAGACGGACCTCGATCTTGAATTGGAAACGCAACTGAGGAAGTGGAAAATCAAGCGTTGTCCGAAATGCCGCACCGGGGTAAAGAAAGTTTATGGTTGTCCTCATATGCTCTGCCGATGCGGGGCACAATTCTGTTTCAAATGTCTGGCGCCGATGCTGGAATGTAATGGATGCGTTGTCGACGAAGGTTCAGACAATGAACTAGAACAAGACGACTTTGTGGAAGATGATTTAGATGGGAGAGCGGGTTTCTATGATGGCGATGGTCGTGAATTTGGTGCCGAGCCTTCTCATTATGGTAGTCATTACATTTGGCAATGCGATCACAAATTTTCCGAAGTCTGGTTTGATACAGACGTACCAGATGCCCCGCGAACATTAGAATGCCAGCTATGCCTTCGAGAAGCAAAGGTTCGAGAGCTTCCAGTATTCGGCCAGGAACACCGAGGGGAGGGCAGAGAGGATGAAATCGCTTGGGAGTGTACGCGGAACTGCGGCATGGTTATTTGCGGTGGTTGCCTGTTAATCCGTTGGTTCTCATGAGTTTCCCGGAACCAGGACGTGTTTCTTCAATGGGCGTTGGTAACGGATGGGGGATAATGTTGAACAGGGCTCACTATTCGAATTTGCGAAACAGGGTTGAGGCCCTTGTACAAAGAGCGACACCTACTAGTATCATAACTTTAAGCTTCTACAGCGTCTAGGAATAACATTACAGTATCCAGCGAATTACCTCGTTCTCATTACAAAAAATGTCCTACCAATGTCTGTATGCTTCCCCCCCCTCCAAAAAAAAACATGTCATCCGATATATCGCACCATCTCTATCGCACTCTCACAGTGGCATGCTAATGTAGCAAGTAAGATTCTATCTACGTGCGATTTAGAGACTTACAAGAATTTTTTCCATGACTAGGTCATAGATAATTATCGAGCTGAACATGATTCATGAAAATCTCCCTCCATCCTCGACATAATCCTAGCCAATCTAGGGAGAAACGTCGCAAGGCCGCACGCCTGCAGAACTCTTGTTTGCATTCTTTAGAAAGATCGGCAAGGAGTGAGGGTGCAGTGCCCTTCTTGCTTCTCCTCCAAACTCAGATGATACTCTTAAGAACATGATAGATAGATATATCAAATCGTCGCTCGGGCGGTACAGGCTTTGAAAAGAGTGCTGGGGTATAATTAGATTGGAACAGTATGTACGAGTGTTTGGCAAGCGCTTAAGCAAGGTGAAGGTACGGAGTAAAGCAATGAATGAATGATGGAAGAGCCGTTTCGAAATTCGAACCCCGTCGGAGTTTGGGATCTTTTGAAAGCTCCTTGCTACTATATATTTCTCTGGTGGCTTATCATGCAGCAAACAAAGAACCTCTCATGTACACTCAAGGTTGTGTTACCTAATAGCTAGGGTAAGAGGGAGGGTCGGGGGAGACTGAGTGTAGTAGTTTGGTTTATTTGTTATACAAGAAAATCTATGAATTACATACACTATGTACAGGTCATTATTACAAAACCAACAAGTATTTAAACATCGGCATTCCTCACAGCGCCATCAGGAGCCTTCCCTGGTATCGTCTCGGGCGATGGTGTTGCTCGGCGAGGGACAGACTTGAGGCCATCGTGGTCATTGTGATCAATCTTTTGAAAGAGCTTGATGATCCGCCATTGCGTGTTTCTCTTATTCACGTCAATGTAGGCTTCCCTAGTAGCCAAATCCTTCACCACGAGCTCGGCCCCATCCAGATCACCATCACTATCATCTTCAACACTTTCTTCTGTCTCATCAACCATTTCCTCTACCTCTCTCTGTAGATTTTCCACCGCTGCAATCTCTCTCTCTTTACGCTCCTCTTCTAACCTCTGCATACCCTCAACCAGCGCCCTGCGATCACGCAGATGGCGTAGTGTAGAAATAATTTCTTGATCGGGTGTATAGCCAGCCTTTTCCATGCGAGCTATTACATTGATCGCCATGCGCGGCTCCTGCATCTGGGCGTAGCCATTCATCAAGGTGGTCCATGTAACTTGATTAGGCTCGACGCCTCGCTCCTTCATCATCACCAGAATCTTCTCAGCCGCGCGGCTCTGGCGGTGCTTTTGAAAGATGTGGACGAGGATGGACCAGGTGGAGACGTCTGGCTTGGGTGGATGCAGAGGTGGAGGCTCGTAGATATCTGGGTCTCCTGTGTCTGGTGGACCAGGAGGTTTCGCAGACATGTCTTCGATGATCTGGAGACAGTCTTGTATCCTAGATGCGTGCTGTCCGAGTGCTAGAAGAGTGAGATTGTAGATATGACGAAAACCGTAGTCTTCTTTTCGATCTGACATCTGAGTCACGATTGGATCGTTGTTCTCCACCAGCTGTTTCCAGTGCTTGTAGAAGATCTTTGGCGTCTCTGAGTCATTAAAGCTTCTCAGGAGGGCACCAAGCATGATGACGAGAACGGGCATTTGCGGATCGACTAATTCTTTTTGGTTGGGGATTGAGTCCGAATTGGTGATGCTTTTGTAAAGTCCCTCCAACCCAGGAACCAGATGGGCTAAGGGTTCGAAACGGAAGTATCCGCAATATACTGGGAGCATCTGCTCAAAATACGTTGTTTCAAGGACTGGCGGACTTTCCCACCTTCGGGCTGCCTCTTTTGTATCTAGGCGATGCTGACGAATGCTGAAAATGAACATTGAGTGAAGGGCATCTGCAATAATGTGCGGGGCCCACAAAGATCTCTCCTTGACAGCTTCGGTGATATGGGTAATGTCAGCTTTGTCCACCCGACTCTTCGCGTCGTTCATTAGAATTGAGTATGTGTAAGCATCTGGCTGGATACCATGTTGCTTCATCATCTCATAAATTTGCCACCCCCTTTCGGACAATCCAGCTTTCAAAGTTTTATATATCAAGACGTTATATAAGATAGTATCCGGCTTTAGTCCACATTTGAGCATGTATTCGAATACTTCATTGTAGTGAAATTGTGTGTTGTCACCAGCAGCCATGAGCAAAGTCGTGCAAAGACTCGCCATTTGTTTGCTGTTGAAATCAACGCCTTGTAAATCGCCAATGATCTCCATGATCTCATATGCAACGTTTGTATAACGGCCACCTGATTTGGCTAAATGATCCGCAAACTGCATCAGGCTGTTGTGATGAAGGGGATTATTGATATTGTTCAAAGTCCTGTAGAGATTTTCAACCAGTTCTGGGGTCCGTAAGTGTTTCATCAACAGAAATATCGAAGTCTGAGATAGATATACGTGATCCGAAGGACCCTTTGAAAGTAGACGGCTGACTATCTGGAAGATCTCCAGGGCTGGAGTGTCATCCGTAAGGTGTGCGTACCGGAGGTAGTACCAAATTATATAGTCCAGGCATCCAGACAAGGCTCTGCCATCAGGATATGGTTCAATGTAGGTAGCACTCAAAACCTTCATTGCCTTTTCTGGACAATCCTTCAAAGCTGTCAACATAAGCTCTGGCCAAAGACGCACTCGCTGGATTTCGGGAATGTCTTCCCAGGCTTTACGTAACGAATACGAAGTCTCTTCGTTGATGTACTCCTGTATGAGTTCGATTGGAAATGTCCACGAGCGGTACACGGCTAGTTTTGGCTGCCTGTAGGAGAATCCAGGATTATTGTTTCGGATGATTAGGTAAAATCTCCTATGCCACTCTCCGGAGTGACAAGGGAAGCTGCGAAGCATTGAATCAATTGGGGGCCTCTGCTGGTACCAGAGAAAATTCCCGTACAATTTTGGGACTGGGAAGCGGTATCTTGAGAGGAATTTCCACTCGAATTTAGACCCTCCATTCGCCGGTTTCTTTGTCTTTGTCGCACCAAATCCAAATAATACCGCCCCCCTTGGTCGCTTTCGTAGTTGGGGTTTCAAAGGCAATGCGCCATCCTTTGGTTTTTGAAGTTGAGCCCTCCGCAGTTGTCTCGATGTCTGATATTTTGGATGCCGCGCCGACATAACTCTAATGTACTTCTGATTGAACGTTTCTGTCTGGACTGATGATCTAAGGCAACCCTCAGCTTCTTCAGATAGAGTCGGTTCGGCGCCATCTCCTGTTGTATGAGAGTGATCCGTCTTGATCTCGTGCGCCTCGTTTGAAGGCTGTTCGGCCTCAAGGTTGTCTTGCAAACTTTCCGCCTTCTCTGGCCTGGGAATGTCTTGCATTGTGCCCCATAGTCGCGACTTTGATTCTCCTGCATGCTGCCCTGTATCGCCAGTAACTTCCTTCACTTTATTGCCGACAGAATAGTTCTGGGGCGTTTTCGAACTGAAATTCCGGTTGCCCCTGGAAGGCCATGGCTGAAAAACTCTTGGAGCTAGGAAAGGAAGAATCGGTAGGTCGAATGTTGACAAACGTCTTGCAAGTAAATCCGGACGTAGAGGCATCGATATAAGGCATCAGGATGTCGTAGGAAATGTTGCCCTGCCCATAGTATTGGTGATGTGAAAAGGTGTAAATTTCTGGCCAGCATACTATAAAAATTTGAGGCTAGTGCACAAGGCTGAGAGCCGAAGTCTCGCGGCAAGGTTTACATGCAACATTCAAGAAAAATTCAACTCTCTTGACATCTCTAAAAACATGTCTACTACACATGCATCTCTAGGCGCCGCAGCAGATGAGCGGAAGGCGCGTCTCGCAAAACTCAAGTCCCTAAAGCGCAAACAGCCCAGCGATGAAATCGTGGCCCCGGAATCGACGCGCTCCCCCTCTCCCCCTGCCGAACCGGACGTGACAAAACTACACCTCTCGGGACGCAATTATGATCCAGAAGCTAAGGGACCGAAGCTGGGGTTTGAGGCGCCGCCGATGTTAGCCTTCGATAAGACATTGGAGCAGCAAGCAAGGGAGGTCGAAGAGGAAATCAGGAGGAAGGCCGAGGAGGAAGAGCAAGATGACAAGGGCGTCGATCTGTTCAAGTTGCAGCCAAAGAAACCTAATTGGGACTTGAAGAGGGATCTAGACAAGAAGCTGGAGATCCTCAACGTCCGGACGGAGAACGCAATTGCGAAGATGGTACGGGAGAGGATCGAAGGAGCGCAACAGGCAGCGACAGCCAAGTCAGGGAAGGGGGCAGTTTCTGCAAGTGAAGGCGGAGATGAGGTGGGCATGGAAGGTGTTGCTTTGGTTGAAAGCGTTAAGTTGAGGGAACGAGAGGAGGTAGAAGACGAGCGGCGGGAGAAGGAAGATGAAGAAATGCAATGATGCAGGATTTCACAGGAAGTCAGCAATGCCATAGAAGGAAAAGCATAAGGTATGGCGTATGGAGTTGGGTTCGTTGTGCAGAGAAGCGAATATTTTGGGGTATTTATCTACTCTAAAAGCAATCATCGCCAATTCAAAAAGTGACCCTTCCAAATCCTCTTTGAGGAAAGTCATCCGTGACTATAGCTAGTCTCCACCTGGTAATCTATCTCCCCATGTTCATCGATTGCGTTAACGCCAACCTTTTACTAAAAGGACTCAAACTTTTCTCTCTTGGTGGGCGTTTATTCTCATCATTGAAGTTATTTTGGTTGAGACCACCGTTCCTGCTGTCTCGACCAGGCTCGCGATCATCTGAAAATCTTCTCCTCCTTTGTGGACTTCTAATTTCAGCCTTTCTACCTCTTGCAGGAGGACTATCGTGTCGATATCTCCGTCTGGTGCTGCGACTACTTCCTCGTTCTCTAGAATGTGGCACATGATCCCCCGTATTGGACATAGGTGAGTCCACAGACGAATAAGAATCCCTTCTTCGCTTCTTCTCATGCGTCGCCTTTGGACGAGATGGCGGCGACCGTGAAATACTGGAATATCTACGGTTCTGACGACCTAATCCTGTTCGAGACGGTGACCGTGACAGGCTTGTTGGTCTTGCTTGTTGAGGTGATGGCGATTTTGATACAGTTGTAGATATGGTTGAGACGGAAGACGCAGAAGCCGATCGCATTCTTTTGGGCTTCCCGGCGCTCTCAGGTTCCTTACTTTCCCTCTCCCTCTTCCGGCCCCTTTCCCGCTCTGCCTCTGCCTTGGCAAGTTGTTTGTCGGCGACACCTTTCCTGAAAGCACAAGCATGTTAGCTTTGGTGGTACTCATTATCTTTGGGTGTTGGTTGAAAAATAGTGTGACAGAGTATGGCACAATATCCTTCAGCGCCCGTGGCTTGAGCCCAAAAAGCCCTGGACAGAGCAGGCTATTTGAACTTGAGCAAGTACTCCTTGAGTGCTCGATGACTATCGAACAAAGTCTTGCTAGCAGTTTCCACCCGACTGGAAGTCACAGCCGCAAGGGATAAACAGAACGTGCAGGAGGTGGATTCTGGTGCACGAGAAAGAGCTTGAGAAAGACATGAGAAAATGAGGACGAACTTTCTCAACAGATCATTCGGGACATCGCTTGTCAACTTCGGCACCAGCTTAGGGTTCAGGAGCTGCTGAGTCCGAGATGGGCGGGGAACGTAGGGTCTCTCTTGGGCGATAGCCTTGCATTCGTAGGAGTAGTGGCGTAATGGCAAGTCAGCGTTTGGTATATAAACCAGGGAAATATAAACCTATCTTTCTTCAGGCATTTCTGGCACAAGGTAGCAGCTGTAGCTCTGGAGGCGCCGCCGCTCATGGGAGGTCTGGGATATCGATTCATTGTCGCATGCAGGTGGTATACGCTGGCGCAGGATCTCTAAGATTTGTTGTATATAGATAGAATGGAAGTGATTTGGCACTGGCCCAGTATGGAGGGGGGAGAATGAGATGCAATTCGTCGGTAGAGCAGTGATTTTGTAAAGAGTGCCTATAGTTAAGATGTACCTATGTTGTTGTGGTTGGTTCTGCCTTCAAAAAAGGGCAAGGGCAAGCACATAGGGAGAGACCTCTGCGGGACAGATACAGACTTGTAGTGATACTGGTACTGTACAGTGGCTCGGGTGGGTGAGGTGAAGTTAAAAAAACTGCAGGGATGTGTCTCTAGCGCCAGGCTTACTCGTACCTTCGGGGGTCTAACTAGCAGGGCAAGACGCCCGGCTACTGTACTGGTTTGTACTTTGAATTTAATTCTGACCTGAGCGAGCGAGCAGAACAAGAGGGGAGCTGAACACCATGCTCTGAATCTGAATACCTACAGCTATTCCACCACCTCAAAAACTCCACTCGCACCCATCACCTCGTCCGCACGAGGGTGAACACACCACACCGCCATCACGAACGGTTTCTCGTGTTGTACGACTGCGGCGGCCGATTAAACAACTACCCACTTCCACTTCAACAGGCGTCCAAGTTCTTCCACCCCCGTCCTACAGTACAGTACGGTAGTAGGTACAGTACACCCTCTCGTGGGATCAATCAAACGCATCGTCAAAACACTTTCAATTTCCCCGCCATACAACAATACCAACTCCACCTCCAGCTTGTCTGCGACGACAATGACCAGATGTCACGTCTCTGCATCGGGCGCCCTTAACATTCTCCCTTAATTTTCCATTTCAAACTCAACATTTGGTTTCTACAGGCTGCTCTCTGGTCGCCTGGCTGCGAATCTTACCTCTTGTCCTGTCTGAACCACTACACTCATTTCTGGCGACTGGACTTTGTTTCCACCTAATATATTCTCCAATATGGCTACCGCACCAATGTCGGCAGATACTTCCAGACTCTCCTTTGCAAAGGTACGCCCAATTCTACTTCATGTGGTCAGCCGCAACTCCTTTCAATTTACACTGCTAACTCCATGTAAAGGTAGCTGCATCTGCAGGAAAAGATAGTGTATCCTTTAGTTCGTTTACCAATACTTCGAAATCTGGGCCTGCGCGAGCTTCGGCGCAAGAGAATGCTTTGTCACAAGACCAACTAGAGAAGCGGTCGATGGAAGGCTCTAATGAGCATACTCCGCTGTCAGACACCACGAATTCTGCTTCAGGAGATACATCTACGCCGGGAGAGGATAGTTCGACAAGGGGAACATCTTCACCAGCCGTGGAGACCAATCTTGTCGAAGCTGTCAAAGCGCTGAGCGTCAATTCTCCAATGCCTAGTCTTGTTGTAAACGGGTCACGAGGCGCGGTTCCCAGGAAAAGTGATGGAGTTGATGGGTTTTCCGACGACCCATTTCAACGCACAGATTCTGGATCTGAACTCGGGACGAAGCCACCCAGTCTAGACGGGAAGAGCATCACATCGGGGACAACCTTTGCTTTAGACGAAAAAGAATCTTTACGGCCTGATGATAGTGCCAGTGTAAAGGCTTCTGAAGATGATGATACCTTTTCGGGGCGAGGATCTATTGTTGCGGGATCAAGGATCGGATCTGAAGCAGCGGCCAGGGCCTATCGTGCAGAGTTCTATGAAGCTCCCGTCCGTCGTAGCATGCAGCCAATGCCGGAGCGACCGAATCAAGGAATGATTACTCCTCAAAGCGGTTCCTCTGGGCAGGAGACCACAGACGATGGAAAGCCTAAGCCTCTGATGGGTCTCTCTGGGCCCTCTGATGCTTCTGATGCCTTCAGTAGGTTCTACCGCCAGACGCCCGATGAAAAATTGTTGGAGGCCCTGGAATCCCCTAAAGATCGCATTTTCCTCCTTCGGTAAGTAATATTCTTAATCGATCCTCCTGCAAGTCCGAAGTTCAATTTGGGCCAGCAATACTTCTTGTTTTAAAAGTCGGCCATGCCAAACTTCACGGCCCAGGGACTTCCTAGCAGGAAGCAGAATCGTCTAAAGATCAACCATCACTAACTTTTGAAATATCAAAGGCTTGAGAAAGATGTCATAGAGTTTGTAAAAGACTCCAAGTGAGTAGCCACCAATAACCGCTACGCCTTTAGGCTCTACTATCTCGTGTAAATTTGACTAATAACGTATACAGAGACCCTTTCATCGATCTACCACCGTGTAACTCATTTTGCCGAATGTTAACCCATAAACTCGCGGATTACTATCACATGACCCATCAGGTTGACGCTGTCGCTGGCGCTGTTCGCATATTTCGAACACCTTTTTGCCGATTACCTCCCTCGTTGACTAGTATATCAAATCCTCCAACTTCGGGGAATACCCCGCCGCCCACGATGCCAGCTATGAAGATTATGCGAAGGGGTGGCGATGGTGATGCTGGCCAAAGCCCGTCCAAGGCGACTTCGGAAACAGGCAGTGACGGTAAAGAAAAGGCGCTTTCAGCCAAGGAAAAGTACGTAAAATACTCTGTGTGTTTCATGACATTGTAGACTAACGTGCTGTGAAATAGGCTGTCCAGAGAAGAGCGAGAGGCTGCCTATAATAGGGCTAGAGAGCGTATATTTGGCAAGGATGACAAAGGAGATGCTACACCTGGTACGTATTCGCCCGCTCTTGTCTTTGCTTCTGCTGATTAACTTGAAGATACAGAAGATGCCAATGACATGTCTCGTTCGAGTTCTGTATCGACCAAAGATAGAAGCCAAAGCAAAAAGCCGAAGCCTTTAAAACAACGGAGAGATGACTCTGAGAGTTTCGACGTTCGATCTCAGTACACACCGTTCTTTCCTCAACCTCAAATGCCAACATGGACCCCAACACCGCAGTACTCGCCGGTTGGCCCTCAATCATTCAATGGTTCGGTTCAGGGTAGTTATCAACAGTCGATGCCTCCCCAATTTGGGCCGCCAACCCCGCAATTTAACCCAGGGCAGATGAATAATGGTAACATGCAGGTATATAGCAATGGACCTCAGGTAGGAAATTTTTCTCTTCCCGCCTCGAGGATTTAGAAGCTGATAATGTATAGCAATATCCTCAACCAGCTCAACCACGGTATCAGCCAAATAGTGCTCCAATCACTACATATGGATCCCCTATTCAGCCCCAGCCCGCTGCTCCACAACAACAGTGGCAGCAACAGCAGCCAATGTATCAGAATCAGACTCAATATCAAACTCGAGGCCCCATGGGCACTGGGCCACAAAACTCCATCCCGTATGCTTTCGGCCAGTTGCCAAGCACCGCCAATCTTGCTGATCCCAAGAGTCAACACCCAATTCCTGGAAGTTTCAATCGACACGCATTCAACCCAAAGACTCAGTCATTTGTACCGGGAAACGGCAATATGCCAGTACCTCAGTCTATGTCACATCACGGGTCCCCTCACCTCCCTTACAATGCCTACGCTCCTCCTCCTCAACAACAATTTGGAACCGGCATGGGGTATAACATGGCAAGACAGGGTTCAAATAACTCTTTGCCTTCGTATCATGCATCGCCTCATATGGCTCAAAGACCTGTGATGATGCATCAGGGTATGCAACAAGGCATGCCCCCAAATCTTCCTCAGGGCATGTCTCAAGGAATGATTCAGGGTATGTCGCAAGGTATGCCACAAGGTTTACCACAGGGATTACCACAGGGATTACCTCAAGGTATGCATGGTATGACACAGAATGGGCAGGTTGGAAATACTCATCTCCCACATTATGGCAATCCATCGACGCTCCCTCCCAAGCCACCCACTGGGGTTTAATGGCACGCGCTTATGTGATTGAAAGAAAAGTGGCGTATGGTAGCATTGGTGGAGTTAGGGAATTGCCTTCATCAAAAATGGATTTTTTGACTGGACTATAACAATTGTGCTAATAGACCATAAATACAACAACTTATAAAACACTATCTTGATGCAAATGAACACAATGCATTTAATGGAAAATGGTATTTCTATGTGAATGAAAGGCTCTATAGCCCACCGTAAACGCCGTACTTTTCCATCCTACAATGCAAAGTAATGCATGGCTGAGTTCTATGGAAACGATCAATCATCATAATTACTCGGTAGGTTCTCTAGGTTCCCTTTGCTGTCCTCCACCTCTGCCACCTCTGCCGCCACGCTTTCCGCCTCTTTGGCCACCTCGCTCTCCCTTCTCGCCACCTTCTCCACCACCTGTAGCTGCAAGAGCGTCTGAACCACCCATGGTCAGAGTAGCGGTTGCCAATCTTTGAGACAAATCGATCTGCGTCCGGATAGTGTTTGCAAGATACGAAACAACAAGCACATCTTGGATATGGTTGTTGAAATCGCGCTCGATATCCTGGGGGTCGACTTTCGGTGCCAGCGACAATGCATTCATCAAGAACTGTCCCAACGCATTCGAAGGCTCTCTCTCCTCATCTATCACGGAGCTAACGTACTCAGCAACCCGATCCAACAGATCTAGTGTCTGGTCAACAGCCCGCTCCAGCCCTTCGATATCTGAAACGACTGGTGCAGCACGGTTCTCGCTGTCCTTCGCTCCAGAAATTAACTCGAGTCCACTCTTCTCAGCCTCCCCATATCGGATCTCATACGGGACCGGGATAAAGAGACAGCTCTCCGCAGCCCGTTCAGCATTAACTCCCACGGGTGCACTGATATATGCCTTGGCTTCAATCTCCTTCCCTGGCTCCGTCGAAACTGTAACATGGACCGCGGGATGCGGGAACGTGCCCGTCTCTGGGCTAGCAAAGAAGTTCTGGATCAGCGCGCTGAAGTTGTTGAGCTCGAGACTCGTCGTGTACCAGCCCAGCAGGACTTCGCGCGGGTTGGCTTTGAGTTGTAGGGCGAGCATATTCTTTTGGTATTCGACGTCGACCTCGACTTGGTCTTCGTTCTCGGTGTGCGGGATGGCGAAGCAGTTGCGTACTTCGACTTCCATGCCATCTTCTGAGCGTACGCCTAAGAGGGCCCCGATCACACGTGTAGATTGCGTGTCCCGGATGTCGCGGCGGATCGCATGGTCGAGGATGGAGAAGACTGCCTGATATTTCGTAAGCGGGATTCAAGGAGATTTATGTCTTGGGGGGCATACTTGGGGTTGAATTATGACATTTACTGGTGCGGTTGTGGGCTGGACACCGATTACTGCGGGCGCAAGAGGGCGCGCGAGATGTAGGAATGAGGGGATTTCGACCGCCATGCTGGGCAATAGAATGAGGAGATCTAAGGGGTCAGGAGGTCGTGGGTGAGGTTGTAGACGTCGTTAATCTAGTTCGAAAATTCCCCTCCTCCGTTGTCGATTTACCCGCGTGGTGGGATTTGTGGGCGATCTTCGGACGGCACGTGCTTTGCACTCAAAATATTCATTTGCTCTGTAGACCTTAATTTTTGCTTTATTCTATGTTTCAGGGATTTAAACCCGCAGATGCCTCCTAAACAGATTTTTCTTTACGCCGATTTAAGAGACCATCCAATATCATTTTCGTCCTCATTCGCCCCCTCCATTCTTTCAGTCTTTTTATATCCCTGGCTCGCGCTAAGATAAGAATTCTTATCGCCAGAAATTCTTATTTTTTTTGAGACATCGACATCCTGCCTTCAACAGTAACATACATACATATTGATTCGCCCAGATATACGTAAAAATGGCATTTCACGGTACCAGAGGTGGATCTCGTGGCAGAGGCTCTGGATCAGGAGCGCCCAGAGGCCGAGGGGGGGCACGTGGAGGTTCACGTGGAGGTGCTCGAGGGGGACCTCGTGGTGGTGCTCGTGGACGCGGTGGATTTAGAGGCGGAAAAAGACCTATTTTTGACAGTGCAAGAGTTGCTCAGCAAAAAGAACGGTATGGGAACTTCCAATTAAACCGAAATATTCCAGCTAACCATTTTAGGGACGATCAAAAGTCGGACTCTGAAAGTCCATCTGAGGTGGAGGAAGATATTGAAAGTGAAGATGATTCCAGCGATGAGGACGACACGGAGCCTGCGCCCACTGTACGCTCTTATTCAGTTCTCATGCAAAGTCTTACGGCGGATTCTGCACCCCAGGCCAAGAGAAGAAAATTAGAGCATCCTACTGATGTCAAAGAATTATCTGGAAGCGATTCTGAGGATCTTGAAGACCAAGCAGAGGACGCTGATGTTGTCGTGGAAGCGGAGGAAGGGCCGGAAACTGCCACCGACGGGCTCCTGGAAGAAGAGAACGACGATGAAGATGCTTCAGATCCCTTTGAATCACACTTTGCGGACCCAGAGGATAATGCCTTGTCAAAAAGATTGAAGGCATTACAGTTGAACCAGTTGACCACTCAGAAGACCCTGCTGCCCAACTTTGGAAAGGCTGTGATCAGTCTGCCTCAGACGGATGATGCTGAACCCGGTATAATCCCTACAGTATCTGGGCCTGGTGATTTGAAATTGAAGCAAAAGCTGGCGGGTGTCATCTCAAAGCAAAGGCCAACTTTCCACCCTTTGGAGAAATCTATTGCTACGTATATGTTCAATTACCAAGATGTCTTGTATTGCGAGCGGAGCCCCGTTAACTCGGAAAGCCTACGGCGATTGGCATGCTTACATGCTGTCAATCATGTTTTCAAGTAAGTCTCGAGCCTTCAAATTCGTTTGAATCCAACTAATGGTTTTAGAACTCGAGATCGTGTAATTAAGAACAACGCCCGTCTTGCTAAAGAAGAAAAGGAAGATCTCGAATTGAGAGACCAAGGCTTCACTCGCCCTAAAGTCCTCATGATCCTCCCAACGCGGGAATCGTGCGTTCGAATGGTCAATTCAATCACATCTTTATGTGAACCGGACCAACAAGAGAACCGGAAACGTTTCGATGATTCATACGTTGAGAAGGGGGAGAAGTTCTCGGAAGACAAGCCTGCCGATTTCCGAGAACTCTTCGGAGGCAATGATGATGATATGTTCAGACTTGGACTCAAATTTACTCGAAAGACCATCAAGTACTTCTCTCAATTCTATAACTCGGATATTATATTTGCCAGCCCTCTAGGCTTGCGGATGGCCCTCGAGGGAAAAGAGGAGAACAAGGGTGATTACGACTTCTTGAGTTCAATTGAGATAGTCATAGTCGACCAAGCCGATGCTCTACTGATGCAAAATTGGGAGCATGTCGAATACATCTTCGAGCGCCTCAATCTTCAACCAAAGGAGGCGCATGGCTGCGATTTCAGCCGAGTCCGAAGCTGGTATTTAGACGACAACGCCAAATACTTCCGCCAGACCATTGCACTGGCAGGTTTCAACACCCCTGAACTCAACACTTTGTTCTTCAATCAGTCGAAGAATTGGGCAGGGAAGGTCAAGATCAATGATAATTACCAGGGTGCTATCCAAGAGCTAGGATTGAAGGTCAAACAGACCTTCTCGCGACTCGACTCGCCTTCTTTCTCCACGGATCCAGATGCTAGATTTACTTACTTCACATCAGCCATCATTCCATCTTTGACTCGTCGCTCAAAAGACAGTGCTGGGACTGTCATATTCATCCCTTCATACCTGGACTTTGTTCGAGTAAGAAACTACTTCTCAACATCTCCTTCTACGAGCAACTTGTCTTTTGGCAGTATCTCGGAATACACAACTGTTCGAGACGTAGCAAGAGCTCGATCGCATTTCTTCAGCGGGAGACATAATGTACTTCTCTATACGGAGCGCGCGCATCATTTCAGGAGATATCAGTTGAGGGGCGTGAGAAAAGTGATTATGTACGGATTACCTGACAATCCAATCTTCTACAAAGAGATAGTGGGCGGTTACTTAGGAAGAAGTGTACAAGAGGGGAAACTAGCACCTGGAGATGGGACAGCCAGAGCCATATTTTCGAAATGGGACGTGCTAAAGCTTGAGAGGATAGTTGGGACTGAGAGGGTTGGGAAAATGATTATGGAGAAGGGAGATACCTTCGATTTCCTGTAGTACTTTCGGTCGCTATACTGCAAACATAGTTTTTGATACCCCAGAAAAACGCCCTCACACGCAATATTGTTCCTAAATACATTTACATATACAATTCCCTGGCTACTGCTTTCATATATTCCCACCCCACCTCTTCTCCTCACTCGCAGAATTATCTCTCTCCTTAGCAACCCCAAATTCCGCAAAGCTCTCCACCAGCTCGTCAAGCGCGTCCATCCCACCCCTCCTATACCTCGTCACTTTCTCAATATTCTTCGCTGTCATCTTGCGCGGCTGTTCCCTACCATCCGCCCGTTCCTTCGCAAGTGTCCGCGCCGTCATCTGGAACCGCATATCGTATTTCGAATCAACGAGTTCGAGAATCGCAGAGGGCGCCATGTCAGGCTTCAATGGCTCGATACGGAGGACCCGCGTGTAGCCTCCTGGGCGTAATTCGTAGCGTTTGCGAATTTCGCCGAAGAGTTTGGGGACTAGTTCGTGGGGCGTCTGTTCTGATATCAGTTTTCTCTTCTTGCTTGAACCTCTAGCAAATAACAGAAGTGATAGGCTTTGAAATACGCAAAACGTACATAGAAAATCTCGAAAGCTTTCCTCTTGCTAGCCTCCGTATTCTTCTTGCCTAACGTGACCAGCTTCTCCGCCAACCGCTGTGCTTCCTTTGCTTTATGCCATGTTGTTGCTATGGATTCGTGGGTGAAGAGAGAGGTCACAAGGTTTCGGAGCATTGCTTGTCTATGGGCAGATGAGCGGTTGAAATGCCGGTATTTCATGCGGCCTCCTGCCATCGTGGAGGATTTTTAGGAAATAGACCCAGTCAGAGGGAGGGTTGAGTAGCCTTAGTAGATATCGAGGTAGAATTAGGCCCCGAATAAGACTTGAACGAATGGGACGGAGTGTCGTTGTTGGATTTTGTCGTTGAGCTTGAGCCGCAAGAGATCGGGAGAGGTCGAAGTCCCGCGATTTTTCTTGGGCTCAAAATTTGGCGAGCCGCAAAGCTCGGAATCAACGACCTACACATCCTCCAACCCTGGTCAACAACCCCCCTAAAAGCTCTTTGGAGCTCTTTTCATATCAATTGGGGTGTTTTAATCACTGTGGTGCCATCGTAAACCTCTACAAAGCATAGCAGCGCTCCTGGCGCATTCCAGCAAGCTATTATCGGCAACATGGGCTTCACAACCGGCTTCGTAAGTCACGCAAAAATAAGGATGAAGCTTCATCATAGCTAACTTGTTATACAGACTGGCGGAGTGACTCTCACTCTCGGCCTCGCATACCTCACAGTCGCCGCCCACGAGCGCAACCGCAAATCCCAAGCCTTAGCCCTACGCTCCCAATCCCAAGTCCTCACCAGCCTGCTGGACCCAACCCCCCTTCCACCCCCTCAAACCCGCGCCGAGCTCGCCCGAGAAGAACGTAGCACCCTGGTAGAAGCCGCTAAAGACCGGTGGAATAACGAGATCGAAAATGCTGTGCGGTGGGTGCAAAGGACGGATTGGACTGGAGTGAGGGAGGGGATGGAGGGAAGTTTGTCGCGGTTACTCGGGGGCGGACTACAAAAGTCGAGGGAGGGCATTGAGGAGGTGGAGAAGGCAGCTGGTCCTCAGGTCCAGGAGGCCGTTGATAGAAGTAAGGCTGCGGCGAAGAAGGCGGCGGGTCAAGCTGCCGTTGGTATCGACAGCGCTGCTGCGGCTACGATTTCTGGTGCTGAGAGAGTCGGCGCCGAGGTGAAAGAGGGTGCGAGTAAGCTTGCTGCTTCTACGAAGACGAAGACGGAGCAGGTAGTTGGATCGAGTAAAGAGCAGCTCAGAAGCACCGAGGAGAAGTCTGGGGAGATACTGGATGCAGCAAAGGCCAAGTCTGGGAGAGTTGCAACCAATGCGAAGTCCGCAGCTCAAGATGCAGCTGAGTCTGTTCGGAGTGGAGGAACTGTCGATGCAGTGCGCGGTGCGGTAAGGGAGACTTTTTCTAAGGGGGTGGAAAAGGGCAAAGAAGCTATTGGTAAAGCGTCAGCAGCCATCGGTCTAGCAGAGGAGAGGCTCGAGTCAAAGACCCAGTATGCTACTCTGAGCCACTCGTCAGCTGTGGAGAAGGCTCTTCATGAGAGATACGAGAAGCCAGCTCCTCTTAAAAAGACGCCGGAGGAGGTTTTGGAGGAACGGTACAAGCCTATTGAGAAGAGGGACAACACCGTTTTACGGGGGTTGTAAGTATGTACAGAAGATCACCTATATTGTACTAGTACCATGGACTATGTTCAAAACTCCCAAGCGCTTCATACTGTTTGATTGCTTCGCTTCTTGCTATATCTGAGCTTTACAGCATGGCTTTCTTTATCAGTGAAATTCGTCTCCCACCTGTAATATCGTTGACACTATATGACTATTGAGCTTTAGTGCCGTGCCAGTCAAGTGGGTGGTTTTACTGCGTTCAGGGGAAGTTCCTATTGAACCGTGAGCTACCTGAATACCGTACACAGATTGAAAGACTTGTTTGGAAATGTCCTCTTCATCAATGATACATACTTGAATTCCGTGGTCGTTTATGTCTTAGGTGCCGAGTGCCTAAGTTCGCATTACATTATTGCTCTGCTATACCGCCATTAACCTCACCGCCGCCTCCCCGGCACAGCACAGCCCCGGCCCATCTCCTACCATTCACCATATCTACCTCATGGTGTCCATATACCTAATTAGCATTTCTACCTCACAAATCAAGCATACAGGCGGCCACTTGGCTAAGTGGTTTGGATCAAATATGCTTGGTGTGTGGATCGACTGGGTTCAACATTCCGCCAACTGGTAGGGACCCACTACCTCGAATAAAAATCCAACCCTTCTTCAACTGGGTTTGGGTTCTTCATAACGAGATTAATCCCCTGGGGGGGTTTATCTCTAGAAGTTTTACTATTCTTTTCTGCTATTTTTGGTGGAGAAGAGTGGTGTGTTGTTTCTATTGTTTTTGTATTTATTTTGCCCCCTTTTGGATAAGCGAGCGATAGAGTTGCACGAAGGAGTTGGCTTAATTGAGGTCCATTCGGTTGCTAAATACCACAAAGAAAATCTTCTGCGCCGTTATACTTGCAGAGGAGGGATAGAAGAGTCACAAGGCACCCTCGAAATGCATCTGGTATCTATGTACAACGTGGTCATACAGTCTCTATCTCGCAAACACTTGATCGAGTATCTTAAACGCACCAGACCTACACACTTCCTTCTCTTAGAAAGATGTGCATCTGTAGGTAGTCACCACACTAGAATATATTACCAACTCTTCCTGCTTATTGAGGAGGACTTCTCCTTCGAATTGGCTTTCCAGACGGAGCCACCAAACATTCGGTGTTGCGCCATAAAACCACAGATGGAAGGATGTTAAAATATGATTCAAGAATTAATATCATTGTGGATGGGTCTATAAGCAAAATAATGTGAAATCATGATAAAAGAACATTGCAGGCTCATCTTAGTTGCTCAAGATCTCTCACACACGGCCAAACGATATACGAAATATGAGACCGAAACCTTGCACATCTCTCTAGCCTTTCTCGAAGACATCTACTTCTTCTACCGTCTAAAAAACCTCGCCCCCTTACTAGAAACTATCACTATACAATCTAAATAGATATGGTACTCCCAGGCTTCTTATGTTCTGGCCTGATTGTATTCGTCCTCAAAAGTGATGGGGGCAATGAGCTTTGAAACCGTTCGATCCAAAGCCATGCTAGCGACATTGTCAATGCAAAAGCCTCTATAGCATTGGCATGCGGTTTGATATATACACCCAATCAATAGATATACTCTTGTCTGTTTACTGTGACTTTGAGCACAATAAGCTTGAAGATTTCGTCAAACGATATCAAAACAGGGGTTAAGCTTGGGGGGCTTTTGCTGTTGACAATTGCAAGCGTCGCAATGAGAATCGAGTGTGATGGACCTCAGCCCGAGACTTTACTTTCCGCTCCCTAGCAATTCATTCCTCTTGCAACTTGGAATCATCTTTTTACAAAATAGCAGTTTTTCTGTAGTTGTTGCATTAGACAGAGGCGTAAGAAGATACTTCGGGGAAGTTCGGAAGAAGCGAAACACAGGCTATCAATGTCTTAGGAATGATGGATAGAGGTTCTTTGGATGGCAGAGATCTTTCACGCCCGAAATATTATTCACATAGTAGCAAAAGGTTGCGATGATACAAAGATAGAAGAACAGAAGTTCTCATTAGCTTTGCTACGTGCACGTGACTTTGAATTGCCCAATCACAGCAACGCAGATACCGGTTGCTTAAGCATTGAAATGTATTGACGACGACCATTTTAAAACTTTGAAAGCTCACGATCAACGTCGCACCCCACTCTCCCTCCTCCTTTTCTTTGCAGTTTCTCTTGTTGTCTCAAGATTGACAAGATGCTATCTTCCACAAGAAGATCAGCCGCGCTGGCGCTGCGAGGTAAGTCCAGCTCTTCATACATACATGAAGCTGCCCCCCTCTCTTGCCACCAATTGCTAATCCTCATCTCCGCACAGCCAGGCCAGCTTCATCCATGATTTCCTACCGATCAATTGCTGCCATCTCATCCTCTGCTTCGAAGCCTGCGGTCGCAGTTTCACCACACAATGTGCACGGCAATCCGGGTACGCCACCGCCGATGAGCGTTACGGGCAAGGAGAGGCGCGAGGTGCCATTGCCAAGTCAGGAAGGGAAGAAGGGTGTTATGCAATACGCATTGTACGTGTTTCCTTCCCATACTACAGATTTGATTTTATTCAGAGCTTTTTGAAGCTTCAATGTGGGGAAGCGGCGATCCTTTTAAAATACTATCTAACACTCTTCTCAGAACAACCCTCGATCAAATCGCCAATTGGGCCCGTCAAGGCTCCCTCTGGCCCATGACCTTCGGCCTCGCCTGCTGCGCCGTCGAAATGATGCATCTCTCCACGCCCCGCTACGATCAAGATCGCCTCGGTATAATCTTCCGCGCTTCGCCACGTCAATCTGATGTTATGATCGTAGCCGGCACATTGACAAACAAGATGGCACCGGCCCTGAGACAGGTGTATGATCAGATGCCCGAGCCGAGATGGGTTGTGAGCATGGGTAGTTGTGCGAACGGCGGTGGCTACTATCATTATAGCTATAGTGTAACGAGAGGGTGCGATCGTATTGTGCCCGTGGATGTGTATGTGCCGGGTTGCCCGCCTACTTCGGAGGCGCTGATGTATGGCATCTTCCAACTGCAGAAGAAGATGAGGCATACAAAGGTATGTATTCTTCCATCCTGCGGCTTTTTGCCACAGGCGCATTATTGTGCCGTCTGAACGGAGCGCGGATCTTCTGCTTAGGATGAAGATGAATGAAGCTAACTATTTTTACAGATTACGAGAATGTGGTACAGAAAGTAGACGGATCAATGGAAGATCCTTGGGTAGATGGGAAGAATGGGGCTCTCTTTTTGTACAAAGTTAAAGACTGCATATAGTTGGGATGCACAGGCGTTCGTTGCTGCAGAATACAATACATTTCAACCTATACTTACCTTGTCATCTTTTCATGACAAGGCCTATTGATGTTGTACTTTTTACAACTCTACCTAGATTTGGGTTTTCCTGTGTCCAAAGGCGCTAAAGCTGAGCATGGAGGCCTTTCAAATCATAAAACGAAGCAATGGAAGCGCCAATACACTCTAATTTGCGATTTATCTAGGAGAATGTCATCACATATGGTTACTTTCAAATTCTTGGTATCTTCACTCTCAGTTGTTGCGAGTTGATTACCCGTTCTGGTCTGGCTGAGTGGCTGCTGGGGTGCGCTTTCATTAAAAGCAAATGGGCAGAGAAGAAGCAAGTGCTTACTTGAAGCTATGAGTTGATCGTTGGGTAAAAAGAGTATTGCAGCAATAAATGACAGGAAAAGGGAGAAAGAAAAGGAAACTAAATAGGCCAAGTATATATTTCATCAGATTCATATCAAAGTGGAGATTGAGCAAATAGCAAGCAGACAATCAACATATTCAGCTTCAATATCTAAGAGCGATTGTGTAAATAAATTTGTGCTTATCAGGCCTCCCTCAAAGCAAGAGTTGCTGTCAAGGTACTTTGGGGGGCGGTTGAAACTCTATGTAGTATCCGCTATTTCCCTGACTCATACGTCTACTTTGAAATTTCCAGCAGATGATAACTGATCAATTTGCGAATCCAGGGGTCGGACACGGCGTTTGAATATGAAGCAGTGAGTGATTAGGTGAAGCCACGCACGTCTATGTGCCTGCCCGCAACTTACCTTCTCTAGAATAATCCACCCACGCCTTTCTGAAACTTTATATCACATATCCCAGGCCTTTTATTCGTATCTATCTACTTGGTATACGGCCACCAGGCTTCATTCAAGCAACCCCCAGAGTAATTACACATCCAGGCTCCCACAATTCGTACACAACTAACCCAGTACCCTAATCCAACCTAACACTTCTTCCAAGTCACGGCACATTCACTGTCCGCAAGTAATTGTGTACGTATAGATACTTCTCATACTTATGATTTCAATAGATGTGGAAATTATTATTTACCATATCTTTATCCCCTTACTTATCCTTCCCCAAGATGCACATACCGCAACCAGCAGCGCTTTAAATAGCCCAAGTGCTCCTTTGCCTCTCCTGCCTCGCTCAGCCTTAGCTTAGCTTCTGTCTGCTACGACCTACCTTTAGTACTTAGCCTTAACTTTCTACAGTCTTGCCAGAGCACTTATTTAGTCTAGGCTTAGCTAAAGGTGTTGAATACGCGGACTTGGGCTATTTAATGTGCTGGGAATTGGTCTTTAGTGAACCATGGTTGGAAAGGGAGGCTAGACTTAGTATCCCAACCACAACGTCAAGGTAGGGCAATGATGTATGAATCATATGCACAAAAGGAAATTTGCATTCACCGTAGTGAATATATCTCTGTGCCTCCTCCCTTCTCAGTGAAAATAAGTAAGTATCAATCTGCTGCTGTGCACCGGAGTAAGCTATCGGCGGGGACAAATACGGCATTCTTGAGTGATACTTGAAACTCATTCGTACTACAAAGAGGATTTGGGAGTAGAGAGAAGCTTTTCAGAAAAAAAGAGCAAGGAACAAACTGGCACAAGAAAAGGGATTTGCAACGAAAGTGTTCAACTCGCCGTCCTGACGCAACATGTCCGAACCACATCGGGAGCATCTCCCTCTAGGCACCACCGCGTGAGTCACTCAATCTCTTACTCCCCACTTCAACGTCCACTAACAAGGTATATTTCCAGGCCCCCAAATAAGCCTTGTATCCCTCGAGACGCAAACGAAGCAGTAGAGGTACAATGCACATCACCATGCGCGCCACCTTCCTAGCCATCCCCACAGAACTCCACACAAACATCCTAGCACACCTGGATCCCGTCTCTCAAATGTGCCTCGGGCTCACCTCCAGCTACTTCCATCGCATCTTCCACTTCATACACGGTTCCGGGGAGCAATACAACATCCGAAGGAACCCCTTTGACTTGCGCATGCAGGTTAGTGTCTGTGGTACGCATTTTTTGAATTACAAGTATGAGGACTGGTTCTTGCGGGACAGTAAGGATATTACATGGGACCGCAGTCTGGGGGAATTGTTAGCGGATGAGAAGACGTTATGGGGGGGTTTGTCGTGCTGTGAGCGGTGCTGGCGGTATAAACCTGAGGGTGCTTATGCAGAATGTGCGTTCGAGGAAGACATGTTTCGTAAACACAGAAGATATATTGGGGATCTTGAAGCAGCGGGTGTGGACTGGTATGAGAGGGGGTATCGGAAGTGTAGGGGTTGTAGGGTTAAAGTCTTGACGGTGGTTATGGAGGGAAAGAAGGAGTTTTTTGAGGAGCCCGAGTGGGTGTGTAGGAGGCAGAGCTTGGGGTTGGTGAGAGAGAACAGAGGTGAGGATCAGAGGGAGAGGGAGCTGGAGAATGCGAGGACGGATGAGGAGCTCCATGCTGCACGGTTCAACTATGAGAGCTGGGAGAGCATTTTTCAAAGGTTGTGTATTTGATGGCAAGGAGGCGCTGGCCACGAATCGCACGCAGGTCTACTAGATATGCAAATTTGTTTTCTCGGGACATAGTAAGAACTTTCTTAGATTCGGAAAGAGAGACAAAATGGAAACGCCCGACCAGATAATTGGATCGCAAGTCGTAGGCTGCACTTAGAACTTGGAAGAGATCCCGTCTACATTTACTATGTATCTTCAAAACCAGCTTTTGGCCCCACTCTGACTTTCATGATATCGATTGGTATTAAGTCATGAATAAATGGCTCCCAACAAGACTGGCCCGCCTCGGGATATACCGGCTACCACACCCGTAACTTCTTAATGACGACCGGAAGAAGATTCGTAATGTTCCCAGGAAACACGCCAGATAATTCAACGCCCTAAATGTCATGCATATCCATCAATGATAGAAATGCCTTCAACTTTCCCAAAACCACGCTAACTTCCTTGCCCACGCTAATTGACTCGTTCTGATGCGACTCGGAAAAGTAAGATTTTATCATCACGACTTTCAAACTGCATTATCGTCCTGATGCATGGAAGTAGTTCTCAACGGATGGCGACCACAACGATGAGGCTTACTGGGCTTTCCACGAAAGCATGATGGCTTGGCCCCTGTGTCGGCCGGCAATCCAAAGTTCTGCTTCATGCTGCAGTACTCGAGCTCTTTTGGCATCCATGATTTGATATGCTGGTGAAGTTCGCACCTGTAGATGCCGCACTGTTTGCACTCTCGCTTCCCTACTACTTCCCAGGCAGCTTCAAAGGAGTTTGGGCCAACTCGGCGTTGGTTGAGAGGCATCTTGGTGCCGTGAATAGCTCTGAAAATTCCGTAGGCTCTCGTTGAAGAAAGACCGAGACAACAAGCATCTATCTTTTCAAGGTAGCCGAAAATCTCGAGTTGTAGCTCTGTTGGGAGATTGGGGAGAGATGCACTGTCTTTGTATTGCGGAAGTAGAGCGAGACGGTTCAGGAGTTCTGGGGTTTGTTTGAAGACCCATCCTTCTTCTTCTGGGGAAGGACTGATTTCTGTGTCGGTACTTGCGAGGGTGTCGTCATCACAATCGCTCGAGTGAGATGAATAGCTGTCTGACTCGAATGTAACATGTGCCGTGACAACTGTAGGTCTCCGATTTGAGGCTGGTGACACAAATAGGCTGTTTGGTTCCGGCTCCATAACTGAGGCAAGTGCTGACCGAGACTGTGTGTCCAGATACGAGATGATCTCGTGCTGAAGCTCTTCCCTCAAGTTGAATCTGTAGGCTAAAATCAGTTCCGGTTGTTCCATGGGAGAGCTGTAGGGAAATGCTTACAAACCGGCCATTTTTTTGACTTTAGGTGGATATTTTTGTTGTTGTGGGGATGATCCTGTCAATAGTAGAATCGGTGTTGTTAAGAGCAGAGGGAGGTGTATATCGCCGTATATGTTTCGCAATCAGACCAATTTGACAGGAGACATGCAGGTATCGTGTTTTTTAGCGCCCGCACTTAGGACCCAACCCAACTTCCAAGTGAGGAATGCTTAAACAAGCGGTCAGCATCTTGCCGAGGTACTTCCACGAGACAAAGCTGGCTGGAACTTTCCACCAAGATCGACTTGAGCAGGTTCATCAAAATAAGTCAGGAATGTCACTCGATGTAACTTTGGGTAAGTGACATACTGCACACGTGAAGGAACATCGCGCTCAAAATGAGGCTCTAGAACGCCAACAGGGATTACCTACTATACAATTAAAGAAAATTGTTTGCTGTCTCTTGTGAATTAACAACCTTGTGGCTTATAATTGTATAGACGATCGACTTTCTTCTCACTCGATGTGAGATGCTCAGGTTGATTGAGGTTTGGTATCCAATTCTCCTGACTAGTCCTAGCTAGCCCCTGGCCACTCGAGACGGAAATTGTATATATTACGGCTCGGGGAAACGCCCCCGTGAAAAGCAATTTGATCTATAGTGACGATCCTTGTGATGATAGTTGTGAATTCGGAGGTGATTGTTGATTGATGTTCGCAACAAAGTCAATTGTAAAGCAATAAAGCAGAACCTGAAACGCATACTTCGCGGTGAAACTAATGCTGCGCATAAATTCATAGCACTAACACTGATTAGACTGATCGCTGATGTACAAAGACAACTAATCAAGGCTTTCTACTTGATGTATCGACTGGAAAACACACCCTGCACCCTCGTCCCATGCAAAATGCAACCACCAATGCTCATGATTCATCGAACGTCTGCCTCGAGCTTATATCGCGATCCAAATCACACTAATAACAACATCCAAACCTTTGCTCTCCCCTCCCTCATATTTAAAGCTCCACATGCCATCTGTCTTCTCGTTCCAGTATGCCCCCGCCGCACTATGCATTCCTCTCCTGCCGACGTGGGGTTTGCCATCGGTTCCGGTAGCCTCAGTCTTCATATCGCTCGTTGAGATCCTCGCATCGCTCTCTTCTGTCTTCACCGATGGCTCTGGGATTGCTTTCGATTTGTTCAGGGTCGAGGTTGGGACGAGGTGTTGGATGATGGTGCTGTTGACTGCATACTTGAACGATGGGGTCCCGCCGGTAGGAGATGATTCGGATATCAAGGAGCGGAGGATAGAATTCTTTGATGGGGTTGCGTGTTAGATGGACTGTTAAGTTGATGGAGAGAAGCGGGGCAAACAAACAATTATTGTGGTATTCCAGGCCTCGGTCTTGTTGTGCTCGTAGTATTCGGTGGCCCCTAGAGCATTTTGGCAAGCCTGCAAAATTCTCAGTAGAGTTCTGTAAAGCTGGGAGTGATGTGTAGGGAGCTTACATCGTTTGCTATTTGCTTCAGCCTCGTGAAGGAGATGGGCTATCCTTCATCAGCTTGATTCAGTAAACGCGGGCATGGTAGTTGACTACTTACTGGAGAGGCAGATGACGAGGCCATGATTCTATAAATTCGAAGTCGGTCAAAACCAGAAGCAGTTGAAGAGGGGTGTGTAAAAGAGAGTTTGTACGATTGGAGTTGGGCAAAATCAAAACACGCCTCACCCCTGCTTCAAGTCTGGACTTCAGATTCTGGGGAAGACCCGATCTGGGAATAGCGTGGCTGCCTCGTTCGTGCCTGAAGTCAGATGTATGAAGTAATGAAGGAGGGGGGTTGAGAAGCATAGAAACGCCACAAAACTAATTCGGGGACTGATTGCAGGTTGCAACTAGATACTTAATAAGTAAATATTACTATTGCTAGAGAATATGATAAAAACACATCAGTTGGAGGTTTTACAGAAAAACTTCCAATATATGATGTTACCTAGCCAGTCAGCTAGCGAGAAGCCAGCACGTTTTATCGCGAGGCGTCGTGGGGGCTTGACTTGGTTTTCTTGAAAAGGTGAGCTTTGCAGAGTTTAAATCTAACAAATCGTGCAACGAAATTTCCCCTCATCTTTCCTCAGACATCGCACAAGACCCAAACCTCCAATCTTCGTCACTGATTACCTATCCCCGCCCAAATCTCTCTCATCGCCTTCAATCCTTGCCAATTCAGGACATTCAGACACAGCCAATCGATCACTCGTTCAGTGCCAGCCTCGGGTCCCGCCTCTCGTTTGTTTGACAATGTCGAGCCAGCCCTTGCTTCAAGCCACGCCTGGTACGTCTCTGGAATTCATCAATTGTCCCACCCGGCAGTCGAATTGTTCAGTTCATGCTAACATAGAATTTTTCAACAAGGCAAGCGAATCGCCCTCCCAACCCGAGTCGAGCCCAAGGTCTTCTTCGCAAACGAACGGACCTTCCTATCATGGCTGAGCTTAGGCGTAGTCATCGCAGCTCTTGCCATTGGCATGTTGAACTTCGGTGACAAGCCAGCCTTCATCTCGGCTTTTCTCTTCACGCTCGCAGCGGTACTCACAATGATATATGCGCTGGTGACATTCCACTGGAGGGCGAGGTCGATTAGACAGAGGGGTCAGGCTGGATTCGATGATAAACTTGGTCCTACGCTCTTGACTCTTGTTATTCTGATTGCTATGATTGTCAATTTTGTCCTGAGGTTTTCATATGATCACAAGGATGATGTGAAGCATTGACAGGAGCTCGGGATGCCCGGGCTGGAGGTGTACTATATATGTGGCAAGGAATATAGCTGCATAGCTGGAGTAGGGACATTGAGCCCGTACGGTGCACAGTCAATTGCCGGCTCGGTTGTTTATTGCATAGCAGATGGCGGAGGGTTGAGAAGCAACCCGCGGCGTTTTGGGGCATTTTCTGTAATCTTGGCGTTTATCACATCTATGAATCTGTGAGGTTTAAAACAACTGTAGCTTACAGTGTGCAGACTCGACGGTTGGTGTGGTGTGATATACTTTTATTTTCTTCACAGATCTGATTTATAAACCCTCCAGCTCCTGACGCTGCCATTCAGACGTATTTTGGTCATGAGAGTATCCCTACCTCTTGGTCCTCTGCAGACCAGATGATACTCAGCTTTTCCATCCCTTGAAACATGATAGTTGAAAGCCACTCCATCACTTCTTCGACCGATCCGCCAGATCAGTCTCTAATCCATTCGTTTGCTCTCTATAAACCCATTAGTCCTCATGCAAAACAGTAGTCTAGTCGCAGGGCAAACTCACCCATACTTCTTCCCAAGCCTGTCAATTCTAACCCTCGAAAGATACGTAGTCATGCCCGGCACAGCTCTAACCTTAGGCTTCCCCTCAATAGCCCTCTCAAAGGGTGTTTTCATAGTCTCAAAACTCTCCTCCTCTTCTTCCTCATCTTCAACATCTATATTATCTACTTCTCCAATCTTCACACCACCTTCATCTTCCCCATGCTCCCCCTCTGACTTTTCCTCCAAAACCCCCTCAACAACATTATACTGAAACCACTTCCCGCCCCCCGCCGCAATCTCCCTCTTAGCAATCTCTACGATGCTAATAAGCTTCGACGCAACTTTCGCCTTGGAGTGCAGCATCACTACGGCTGCTTTCTCCGGGGTATCCAGGTACTTGAGAATCGCCGTGACTTTTTTCTCCATCTGAGTCGAGGAAATAATAGACATGCGCAAGACGTCATGAGTACTTGCTAGATCGCCTAATGATTCTGTGTCTGCTGAAGAAGTTGCTGGAGTGGAAGTCGATGCCGGTGGATCGATGGACATCTCTGTGGGCTCTGATCCCGTGATTGGGGGGTCGCTTGGTCCGGCTTGAGCAGAGGTGTCTTGCTTCTTGTTGTTCTTCTTGTTGTGTTTGGATTTCTTGACTTCTTGCTTCTCCTTGCTATGCTCTTTGATCGTCTCGCGGGAATAATTGGAGGCTTGTTTTCTGGCTGCTTTTTTGGTTCGTGCCATGGTTGTGGATGGGAGCTAGAAGCTGTTGTAAAGGGACCGGGGTGGGGTGGAAGTATATCTGGAGCAGAGGTGCTTGATTGAAGGTTAATCTACCATTGTGGATGTGTAATGTTAAAGCAAAGTGGTTTGCATCCAGAGGAGGAGGAGAAAGGGAAGGACCCCATTCACATAAGCGAGTTTTCAACGACGATGCTGTACAAGTAGATCATCTCAAAAATCGAAGTGTTGTTTGGGAATTGCGAGCACGCCTAATTATCTGCATTCAATACCACTTGAATGCTTTTTGTTTTGTGAGAGATACATATCAAGACGTAACTTACAGTACTGTACCATTGCTTAGGCAACTTCGCCTTTATATCCCAATTGGGTGGGAGGAGAGCCGTGTCTCACAACACAATGCGATAACTCACTGTCTTCGCACCGTTTTTTCTTTGTTCTGGTTTCTGTGGGCTTCCTCGTATTTATGGTATTTCAAGCATTTATTCCTTAGCAGCCATTCCATTCCATTCTGCTTCAGCTCAGACGAGGCTGCAACGTAGAGTAAGGTTCTATATCCCATTGGACACAACTCTCAGATCATTATTTTCCCTGTCAACACAAGCGGTATGATAGGCAGAGGTTTCAGAGGTTGCCCGGGGTGTTCCCGTCACACATTCCCCTCATTTTTCATGCGCGTGGGGTATCTGTGGCGTGGCAGCGTCTCGTCTGGTGTTTTGGTTTCAAGTCTTGGCCTGAGAAACAGACATTTACTCTTCTAACATGACCACTCAGAGCCCTTTCGGCAATATGCACAAATGCAAGTACTTCGTAAGTGCATGTATACGGGAATAATGCCTCACGCTTCTCGCTCCAAGCCAGCCTTCTTAGTGCTCACTGCTCACACGTCAAGCCCGAGCCAAGATGGGGCCGGGGATAGTCTTAGATGGCAGCCAGGACGGGAGGCTCTTCTTTTGCACAGCACATGCGGAAAGTGAAGTGATTGAAAGGTTTTATAAGTTATTTTAGTCTGCATGGCTTTGTGTAAAGTTTATTGGCGAGTAGTTCTCCGTATTTGCTTTGATAGTACTGAAGCCTAAGCAAGGCAAGTTGTTCGTGATAAGCCGACTATCTGATGATATCCAGCCGTCCAACCTATTGGAGGCCTTCCCGAGAACTTCCTCTGCAGAAGGGAAGGTTTATGCGTCAGTCAGTCAGCACTTTAAAGCACGATGCGAGTCAAGCCGTTTTTGAGAGGAGGGATCAGAGGAACGACCTGAGAAAGAGGTCCAGGTTGTGTCAATAGTCGGACTATACTGGAGGTCTATGTACTACTGTACTGTAGCATTACATTATATCACACCTTGAAAAAGTGTCACTCTCGTGTGAGAGAGCAAAAGCAAATCAACGGTGGTGGAGTATGCATACAGTAGGTATGCACCGCAGGACAAGGAACAGGCAGCGACTGGACGCCAAGTAATACAAAGGCCAGGCCTGGTACCCATGTTTTTTCTCCGTGCCTCCAATCATATGCGGCCAACAGCATGTCGCCCTGTACTGTACGGCTCCATAATCCATTCCTCTAAATTTATAATCCTAGTCGGTCCGCCAACCCACGCACCCACCCACACGGCCCTTACGTAGCGGAGCTAGACGCGCGAGCCTTTCCCAGCTTCCGTTTCCATTTGGGGGGCGATCGCATCGCATCTTCTTGCGCTCGCTCTCTCTCTCGCTCGCTCTCCTGCTTCTTTATTATTTCACGACTTCAAACTGCACCAACTCTGTATCAACGACTATTTCTCCCTTTTAATAACCTCTTACTTCGTCCCACGACCTTTCTTCTCTTGTAATACCGCACCCCTTTCACGTATTTCTTGTTCCTTCTTTCCTGCCTTGTCATCCCGATATTTCGCGACTCGCGCTATTTCAACCGCTTTCTTCGTTTACCCGGCCTTGACCTCTCCTCATCAGCCCATCAACAAACATTCTTACATCTTCGCCGCGACGGCAACGTTCGATTCGATTCTTCCCCACTCCCTTCGACGGTCGCATTTTTCGCGATTCCGCCCTGTTCTCGATACGACTTTTAATTAACACTCTTTCTGTATAAATTTTGGGTTGCGCAATCTGATTGTTTTGCGACGGGGTTAAAAAAGGGGACCCATTATTTCGTCATCACAGTGAATTCCGCAACGAACAACAACACCTTCACTCCTTAAGACATATAACAGCCTTCCCGATCTAAGGCTTAGAATTTCCGCGCATATTCGTCAACGGCACGCGAAACCGCCAGGCCGCAACTACTTCGTATAGGCTTCGACAATACTGTATGCGAATGTTCCGACTTCCTTCTTGGATCTCCGAATCCAGGGGTGACAAAGTGGTAAATGGAGTAACAGATTTCAATATGGCGCCTGCCACTGGACCTGTGGGGGATGGATTCACTGGAGGAGGGCTATTGAAAAGGAAAAGAGGCAGTAGTGAGGATGCGCCGGAAGCGATAGGCGCTTTAATACACGATGCGAAGCGGAGAAAACCAGATGCACTGGAATCACTTCAGCTTCAAAATTCTGGAGAAAGGCATGTCACAGAAGAGCAAGCGCACGCTGTTGTTCAAGGCCGGGTTAGGGATATTATCGAATCCCAGTTTGGCCTCGAGATCATGCTGAAGCATGAAGAACTTCGTTTGATCAACCAAGAACTTGCCAAGTGTCAGGTCGCATTAGAACAGCTTCGTCGCTGTCACCTAATTCCTTATCCAACATCTCAAGGAACAGCAGAATCAGTATTGAATGTTGCGAATGGAACAGGGGCTACTCTCAAGAAAAGTGGCAATGTGCCCCAATGGGCGCCTGCTTATGGAGTCACCGATGGCCCATACACGAGACATTACTCCAAGTGGTTGATTCCAGATCCCAGTTTCGACGGAATACCAGTTGAGACGAACAGGGGATTTGAAGGATCACGTGCAAGCAGACCTCTTCTAGAAGGGCGTGCCACCAGGCATTCTTATGCCGTGGAAAATAGCACACCTGTAGGCAAATCTAGGGCTCAAAGGGGCTCCATAGGTGGAAGTCAAAAGCTTCAAGCTTTGTCGAGTGGCTATCCTATACAGAAGGGAAAGGCAGGCCCTTCTATCCTCAAACGGCAATCAGATGGCCAAATGATCAAGCTTGTTTGCATCGACTGTAAGCGGGAGGATTTCTCTAGCACTCAAGGATTTATCAACCACTGCCGCATTGCTCATCATCGAGAGTTCAAGAGCCATGAGGAAGCAGCCGTTGCAAGTGGCCAGCCTATTGAGGTTGACGAATCAGGTGGTATTGTTGGCGAGGAAAAGACACCGACCTCTACCAGTATTGGCTTGGTGCATCCTCTTATCAGGAGTGCCCCATCGAACAACAGTGCCTACGTTGACCTCTTATCTCGTATCGAGTCATCTATGGCATTGTTCAAACAAGGCAAACTTCCTGGTGTCACTGCAATACCAACCAGCGCCAATGCGACACCGTCGAAAAAGACAAGTGTGAAACCCATTCCACCTCAAAACAAGTCATTTGTCCCGTCAACGGAGACACCGCATCTCTCTGATCTACTAAGCAAACATGCATTCCGTGGAAACCTTCCTGAGATGGTTGCCGATGCAAAGAAGATTGTGGACTTTGAAGAGTTCTCTCCACTTGGTGACGAGTCTGATGGTGGAGACATCCCCGTTAAGAGCAACGTTCTTCATCCTGCTCCTGGTATGCGCATGCCTGCCCGAGCTGGAATGTCACCTGCCCCAACTGGTCGTCCAGAGAGCAGCAAAGGTATCGACAGTAGATTCAACGGGATACCACCTTTATTATCCCATGCTACCCCAGTCATGAATACATCTACTATCAATACGCCATCTTCCGAAGATCATCATCACCATGACAGCGAATTTGATGTGGAAATGACAAGTCCTTCTATCAGTGACCTTAGTCCCAACACTATAGCCAGCAACAACGCACCACCACCCAGTCTCGTTAGTGACGATGAAGACGATGTCGATGCTGAAAGTGTGATCTCGGTGGACGAGCATCAAGGCGACGATAGTGACGTTGCTGAGATCGACATCGAAGACGATGGATTAGAGAAGGTTCCAAGGATAAAAAACGGTGGTGGCCTGAGGAAAGAGGGAAAGCATGTTACATTTGTTGGCCCCGTGAAGGAGACTGGGAAGGAGAGGCGCAATAAGTGATTTTTTATACAGGTGGAAGCATTTCCCATCCGAACACCAGCGAAGCATACTTATGATTTATCCTGCCTTGCGCTGATTTAACTTACGACAAAGACTTTATTCTTGGCCTAGAATTACATTGGCAGCATTCTGTGTCATAGAAGCAGAATTACACATTCAAACTGTACTCCATTTCCCTCATCAACTTGAATAAAGTCATCGTGAACTCTTAACGATAGCGCTAACCCAGCCTTTATACTTGATTATTTCACTTAGCACTCTCACCCCTAAACCCAGCATCTTCTTCCTCATCAAGCATACCCTTTTGCCTCTTTAATTCCCGCTTAAGATCCAAATTCTCAGACTCCAGCTGCTCAATCCTCAGCTCCAACCCGTCCATCTGCTCCTCAGCACCAACGCTAAACTCCTCGATAATCTTGAAGAAACGCCAAAGACGCAACACCACAACCAGGGAAGCCACTTCCTCTAAAACTCCGTGGAGTAGCACATCAACAATAAAACCGGCTATAATAACCGTTGCGTCGAAGCAGTGGAACCTTGAGTTAAAATACCTAACCGTTTCACTATTAGCCCAATTCCATTCCTCTCACTATTTCAACACACCCCAAACCCAAGTCCAATACCATACATAAACCCGGACAGAAATCAAATGCAAAAGCAGACGCAAGGAAAGAGAGAGAGATAGCAAAGAAAAGTAAAAACAAACCTCAACCCAAAAGCCCAAATACTCGCCCCCAATTCCGCCAAAAACAAGCAACTAAACACCAACCCCGCAATCCCCAATCCCTCCCTCACCTCGTCCCACACCGCGTTCGTGGCCCCCTCGTCGCACTGATACAGGTTTATGATTATGTCAGCGAAGATGCCCAGGAGGTCACAGGTGACAAGCGCGAGTACGGTGTAGTGCTGGGCGCGGGAGGCGAGGAAGGTTTTTAGGGTGTTGCGGGAGGTTGTGTAGACGGTTTTGAAACGGCTTAGGCGCGAATGGGGTTGTGAAGTGCAGGTGGTGGAGCTGGAGGTGTTTGTGGGAGAGGGAAGGAAGTCATGGGTTTGGTCTTGATCTTGGTCTTGGTCTTGGGCATGGTTAGAGAGGAGGGGTTGGGTGGAGGAGGAGCTGGCTTCGTAGGGGACCGGGCATTGCGGATTTGTTAGGGGGATAGGATGGGGAATGGGGATAGTCAAAAAGCTGGGA